>NW_022111320.1:3978618-3983406 GCF_000313985.2 Echinops telfairi | reverse complement strand
TCAAATAGAAAGCAAATGTTTTGAGAATGATGATGGCAACAAATGTACTTGACACAATGGATGGATGGATGGACGGACTGTGATAAGCGTTGTATGAGCCCCCAAATAAAATGATTAAAAACATCTCTCTTACATAGAAACCACATTTTATAATAACTTGGTTTGTTTATCTGAACCCTGTGCAGATCATAAGTCACTTTAAACCAGTATAGATTTCTGTGCTCCAGGAAGCTTTCCTGGTTCGATGCTTTCCAAGCAACAGAACTTACAATTCTCAGTATCTCAAGTACTTAAGAGTTAGACTGGACTTCAGAGAAGTGTTGGGACTTCCAGGATCATCTGGATAGGAAGAGAAATGGTTGGGGCTTGGCTGAACTAAAACCAAACCAGTTGCTGTCAAGTCAAGTTGAACTATGGCAAACCATGTTTTTCAGAATACAACTGCCCCACATGGTTTTTGATGGTGGTGACTTTTTTTAAGAAGTAGATCAATGGGGCTGTTATTCCAAAACCATGAGTAGATTCAAACTGCCAACTTTCTGGTTACCAGTCAAATGCTTGACCGTCTTGCTACCCGTGTAGCTAGGACATGGCTACCAGATTCTCAATGAATAACTAAAAGAATGAAGTATCAGTTTAATAGGGTACAGAAGAATTGGGCTAAGGAGCCCCCATGGGGTGCAGTGGTTAAGCCCTTGGCTGCTAAGCTGCTAACTGAAAGGTTGAAACTCACCAGCCACTCCGGGGGTAGGGATATAGCAGCCAGACTCTATAAAGATTACAGCCTTGGAAAACTTATGGGGCAATTGTACTATAGCTTGCTATGAGTTAGAATCAAGTTGTCAGCAACAGCTTTGAGTTTTTTTATGGTTCATTGCTATGTATATATAACCTATTACTTGGTCATAGTATTATATATGTATAACTAATCTACGATTTTAAAATGTTAACTTAATTAGTATATATCTCAGCAAGAGTCATTAAAATACATATCCCTAGTTGGGTTTAAGATTTACATTAAAAAACAATAAAAAAAAGACTTACAAAACACAAAAACACTGAAGATCATAATATATACGCCCTAAGTTTGTTACTATACTCCCTATACATGTCACTATACTCTCTCTTATCCCTCTCCCCGCTATATAAGTCTACACATATCCATATAGATCTGAAGGGCATCCAACAACAATTGCTGCAGTTTACTGACAGGGAGCTGCCAGAGGTTAAGGCTGGATTCAGAAGAGGACATGGACCAAGGGATATCACTGCAGGTGTCAGATTGATCTTGGCTGAAAGCAGAGGTTACCAAAAAGATGTTTGTGTTTCACTGACTATGCCAAGGCATTTGACTGGGTGGATCGTTAACAAACTACAGAAAACTGTGAGAAAAATGGGAATTCCAGAACACTTGATTGTGCTCATGCAGAATTTGTACATAGATCAAGAGGCAGCTGTGAGACTACATAAGGGAATGTTGCATGTTTTAAAATCAGGCAAAGTGTGCGTCAAGGTTGCATCCTCTCACCATACTTATGCAATCTGTATGCTGAGGAAATCACCAGGGACACTGGCTTATATGAAGATGAATGTGGCAACAGGTTTGGAGGAAGGCTTATTAACAACCTGCAACATGCAGATAACACAATCTTGCCTGCTGAAAGTGAGGAGGACATGAGACACTTGCTGATGATGACCAAGGATTGAAGCCTTCAGTATGGATTAAAACTCAAATGTAAATAAGACTAAAATCCTCACTAATAGGTAACATCAAAATAAACGAAGAAAGGGTTGAAATCATCCAAGATTTTACCTTGCTTCAATCCACAATCAACTCTCATTGAAGCAGCATTCAAGAGATCAAAAGATGAGCAGCATTAGGTAAATCTGCTGCAAAAGATCTCTTTTAGAGTATTTAAGAGCAGGGATGTTACTTTGAGGACTAAGGTGCACCTGACCCAAGCCATGGTATTTTCAATTGCCTCATATGTATGTGAAAGTTGGACATGGAATAAGGAAAACCAAAGAAGAATTAATGCATTTGAATTGTGGGGCTGGAGAAGAATGCGAAAGTACCATGGGCTGTGAAAAGGTTAAACAAATCTGTCTTGGAAGAACTATGTATGACCAGAGTGCTCATTAGAGGCAAGGATGGTGAGACTTCATCTTACACATTTTGGACATGTCAGGAGTAGTCTCTGGAGAAGGACATCACGTTTGGTATAGTGGAGAGGGACAGTGAAGGAGGGGAAGGTCCTCAAGGAGACGGACTGACATTGTGGCTGTCACAATGGACTCAAGCATAGGAGCAATTGTAAGGATGGCACAGGACTGGGCAGGGTTTCATTGTTGTGCATAGGGTTGCTGCGGATTGGCATTGACTCAGTGGCACCAGACAAAAATAACACACATAGATATGTGTGTATACATACATACATACATATGCATATACATATATTTATATGTACATTTGGGGCTTAAAAAAGTTCATGGGAAAATTCCCTTGTTTCATTCAATTTTTCCATAAACTTTTTGATGCTCTATCATATAGGAAAAAGGTACTTTTTTCTGGACTTAATTTTTCTGTTTTACCAATAAACATATTTTAGTACTAACAATTATATCAATGCAAAAGAGGGGGGCTGGAGTGGACACCCAAAGCCCATCTGTAGACAACAAGACATCCCCCCATAGAAGGGTTAACAAGGAAGGGCTGATTCAACCAGGGTGCAGTATTAGCACCGAAGAAACACACGTCATTCCTCTAGTTCCTAAATGCTTCCTCTCCCTCACTACCATGATCCAGTTCTACCTTACAAACCTGGCTAGACCGGAGTGCACACTAGTACAGATAAGAGCTTTTGACACGTGGAATTCAGGACAGAAAAAACCCTTGGGAACAGTAGTGGGAGCAGCGTTATCATGAGGGTAGTAGGACAATGGGGGAAGGGAAGGGGGGAAAGGGGGGAAACCATCACAAGGTTGTATATAGAGCTTCCTCCTCCACCCTGAGGGGTACAAATAACAGATATGAGGGTGAAGGAAGACAATAGACAGTGTGAGATACAAAATAACAATAATATCATATAATTGATCAAGGATTAATGAGGGAGGGGTGGGAAGGAAAGAGGAGCTGATATCAAGGGCCCAAGTGGAAAGAAAATGTTATGGAAATGTTGATGGCAACATATGTATAAGGATGCTTAACACAATTGAATGATGGACTTTTATAAAATTTGTAAGAGCCCCCCCCAATAAAATAATTAATTAAAAATTTTATAATAAAAAGCTTTCTTGATGATACAACTTATTTTAATGTAAGGTAATTGTAGAACCAAACCTAACAAAACCAGGAATGTGTTTGGGTAATATTGTCTATTGCTTTTTTTCCTACTCAACATAGCTCACGGATATAACTGCTAGATAGAAATAACTCAAGAGTCAAACATCTTTGCATTTGAGTCGTGGTTCTGCCAAGTACTTATTAGCTATGTGATCTTTTACAAGTCATCTAGGCTTTTGGGATCTTTGTATAATGGAGTTAATTAGCTCTCCATGCAGTGATGTGAGTAAAAGGATAAAAGATCATGAAAGAGCTTTGAAAACTATAAAAGCACAATATAAAGGGCTGTAGATATTACTCAGAAAATGAAATATTATTACAGAAGATATTTTATGATGAAGTTGATTTATCAGAGGATGGCAAAAAGAATTTTCTATTTGTTAAAAAATTTTGTTAGAGATTTAATTTTGTTAGATATACAATTTTCACGGTTGCTCCTGTTCAGAATTCTACTAAAAGTGATATATTAAGGAGACTTTGGGGGAAAAAAAATGTTATCTTGAAGCCAAGTTATGACAAATGTCTTCTTAAGCTGATGAAAACAATATTTATGTTTGGAAAAATCTCTCCGCTGTGCTCTTCTTAGACACATAAGCATACTTGGAACAAGGTGACATTATGTTTTTGTAAAAGTCATGGGTAATGTTAGGGATGATGCTCAAAGTCAAACAACAGTGAGAGAAAATGTGACAGAGTCAAAGAAATCCTGAACTTCCTGTCTTCCTTCCTGCTCCTGTGGAACAATCATGCTTCATGAACTTTTCTGTCATGAACTACCTGAACGTTTATGTTTAAAATTTTAGGTTATTGCCATATATGAGTATCTTTTACTCTTTTTTGAAGACAGAATTTTTTTAGTGTATTAATTTAAAATCTGTCAAATATGAGATAAAATGAACAATCCAGCATTAACAGGTTTAAATAGTCAGATATCTAGATCAATGTTTCTCCACAGTGATATTTATTCACCAAAGATTAATAACAGCAACTTTATTTGGTGTAGTACCACTATAGGTGTCATTAAAACTGTTCAGAAAGATGCAGAAATTTTGGGTCTGTGTGCCTACTGACCTTCAGAAGTGAATTCTATCATTAGAACGACAAGTCTAACACCCAGGAAACAATAAAATGTAAATCTCAGCATGGATGACTAAATAGCATAAATGGTATGCACAGACCAGCACTAAAAGAATTAAAAGAAGAGGAGAAATGTTACATGCTGGAATGGTCAGGGACATCATGCGGGAATTCAAGGTATGGCACTTGAAGTATTTACAGAGAAACCCTTACAGAGCCAAGAGCCAGGGAACACAATGAAGGCCCTAGAAGACAAAGTCAGAAATATCTGTGGATCCATTGTACAGACCTTGGAGTTAGAGATGTGTGAAAGTGCTGCTGCAAGCAACTGGGAGCCACTGGATAATTTTGAGCAATGGGTGGGGGGG
>NW_022111320.1:3976879-3978518 GCF_000313985.2 Echinops telfairi | reverse complement strand
GACTTCAACTTATGAGCAACTCCATGTAAGAGAACTGTCTCACAGGGTTTTCTATGCTGCCAAGTTCATGGGAGCCGATGATCAGGTCTTTCTCCCACGGAGCTACTAGGTAGGCTTGAATTCCGTTCTTCGAGTTGCCATCCTTTAAATGCTGTACCGTTGGACCACTAGGGCTCTCTGAATCATCCAGCAGTGGTGCCAGAAGAAGCAATATGGAAATGAACTAGTGGGTGCCCTTTGCCAGGCTAGGTATTTAATGTGTTATAATATTAATCTTCACAAAAATCCTACAAATATTTATTATCTTCCCCATTTACAGATAACGAAATTATAGTACAGAGAAGTTCAATACAAGGGGACTTCAAAAAGTTTGTGGAAAAAATTCCACTACTTTTTAATTCCATTTTCTACAACTTTTTGAAACCCTGACGTGGAATACTAAAGGGTGTAAGGAACAGTAGTGGACTGGGAAAAAACACATCTGTCATAATATATACAAAAATAATTGCTCCAGCTAAATAAGAACTGGTTAAGTGGTGGCAGTAGGATTAGAACCTTCCTGCTAGTCCTTGTCATCCTTCCAATAACCTCTGAGTGAACTGTTTGCCACCCAGACTAAAGAGATGTCAGTAGGAAAGACAAGAAAGTGACAAATTAAAACAAACAATTCCAAACAGGAAGCATTATATTTAGGTGAAAGGAGTCAAAGGCAAAAATTTCAAGGTTGTGAAACTACATAGCCAGGGTAGTGACTGAAGTATTGAAAATAAAGAAATAAACCAGCACAAAAAAGGTTTTTAATTATAATTTTCTCTGCATAAGGTAGATTATTAACAAAGATAACAACTTAAAGATTCAGTCTTACTTATATAGACAAGTTTAAAATATTTTATGTTCTATCACCATTTGACTGTGCACACATGCACACACGTGTGAGAACACACTTAAATATGATCAACTTCACATCATCCTTGAATTGAAAGTTAAACAAAAGACTAGGGATTTGACTACAACTGCAAAGAGGCAATGAGTACACACATAATATTTTATCTAAATTTGAAGATTTAGAATAGCAAAATACAAACTACTTAAAGTTTCGTGCACATAAGCTATGATAGTGAATACAACAAAATCTGACTTCAAATTTGCGTTTGATACAATAGCATGACAGTCTATAGTCATGTTTCCCTCACTGTTATTTTATTCATACATGTATGTTTTAAAAGCATACCACTGACAATCAATGCTAAGTGTCCTAAATAAATTTTAATTCCAAATTTGTAACATTATTAAAGTTCACTCACATAGTAAATCACAATGCAATGGTTATTTATACTTTTATCCCAATACTTTTCTGGGATCCATGGCTATATTAAAGGACTAAGTTTCTCTCTATAACCCCAATCGATCAGATAAAGATGCCGATTGGCACAACAGTTAAGCCCTCAGCTAACCAAAGGGTTGCTGGTTCAAACCCACCCAGCAGTTCCACAGGAGAAAGACTTGGTGATGTGCCTTTTGTAAAGACTACAACCCAAGGTGATGGGACCACTCCTGCCGGCTGACGTTGAGGACAAAGTCCAGCGACAGATGACCCGACTTCAAAGAAGTCGGACTGTAGGAATTGGTTGCCGGAATC
>NW_022111320.1:3960995-3976080 GCF_000313985.2 Echinops telfairi | reverse complement strand
TTACCACAGACCTATTTCAAGAACCATTCATGTCTACGGTTAATCACAATGTACGTTGGTCAAGATTGAAAACTTAACCAGTCACTCAGAAAGAACGTTCTGAGAAGATTAAACAGAATGCCCTGGAAAACTCTATGCTTTGCACCTTTTAATATTAGAATTTTTTTCTTTTCGCTTTGAATGTATGATTGTCAAAAAAAATATTGTTTAAATAGAACCTTAAAATTATAATAAAGCAGCAGATGCTCACTGACTCCCGACTCTGCTCATCTCTCTCTCTCTCTCTCTCTCTCTCTCTCTCTCTCTCTCTCTCTCTCGTCGACGCCTTACCCACTGAACAGGGGGCCCTTCACCCCCGCCGCGGCTAGACCGCGGCACCAAGGACCCGGCTGAGCGGCTCTGTTCTGTGACAGGGGGTCTCTGTGAGTCAGGATCTACGCTGGAGCACCGGAAAAGAACCACACATCTACTGGGTTACTACACTAAGCACAGAATACATCCTGCTCTGACAAATCTAGTTCTAGGTCTTTCCTGAGCATAATTTTTTAAAGTCCCCAAACGAAGGGTGCTTTCTCCTAGGAATGCAAGTCCGCTCCAGAGTGACAGAAGGGACACACAGACCTTCCTACAAGCTAGCGGTCCCCCTCACGCCAAGGTCTCACTAGACTGACTACAAACCTCACAGACTAGGAATCTAGTTCTTTCCTTTTCTCCCTTTATTTTATTCATTTCTAATACCTTTATTCCTTTCTGAATCATAATGCTGGAATGTTCACAGTAAATTCTTTATTTACCAATGTGATTAGATTCTATCCATTTGTCTGCTTCTCCACTCCAAAGTCACAAATTTTCATTAAAAGCAGTACTGGCTGTTTTTCAAAAGTGGTGGCATATGGTATGTCATATTATAAACAACATATTCAAGAAACTGGCATCAAAAGCAGAGTCTGGTAAAAAATAGCAAATTAACCAGTCGGAGTAGTGGCCTCGTAGTTTTATAAAACAATTGAGGTAAAAATGGAGGAATACAAAAAGTCACTCTAATATTATCTCTAACAATATAAGCACATTTCTATAGTAATCAATTCCAAGAAAATAATCTAAAATACAGAAAAAGCGATATGCAAGAGGTTGTTCATTATACTGTTAATGATAATAGGGAAAGCTGGAGACAACAAAAATGTTCAATAAGAAAGTAAAGAATAAATAATAGCTTTGTCTAATCTATGGTTTATCCTTTTCTTATCTAGGCCAACATAAGATTTTTAATTTGAAAACTGTCATAATATTTTAAATGCTCCTCAGATTCACAGAACCTAGCGCCTTATCCTTAATATAATTTAGAGAGTTAAATTAAAAAATGAGGGGTGACAGCTGTGACCAACATAAGCAAGTTATATACTGTGAGGTGGGGACTGGCAGAGCAGGTCCATAATGCGCTTCAGAGTCATGTGAAAAGATAACATTCTGAAACTACGAAACAAAAATTTCTTATAACTACCTTAATGGAAAAATATACTTTCTAGGTAACTAGACAACACAAATATTTTCTTCAAAGCAAGAGCCTGGCAATACTTAAATTATGAGCTGGAAACTTTTTTTAAAGCAAAATTCCACTGAATAATAAATCCATGATTTGTAACCTACAGAACAATAAACCGTAGCTTTATTCTACGTTCTCAAGTCAAAAATTATAAGCCTGGTAACAAGAAAAATTTAAAGATATGTTTTCTATGTAACCAAAGATAAAATTAGTAAGATTAATACATAAAATGTAAGTAATCTTTAAAGGAGTGCGGATGGGTGTGAAGACCCCTGATCACAATGAAAACATTTAGTAGTCTTCTTCCTTACATGGCCAGTCATTCCTGAGTGACTCAGAAAGCTAGCCTGAGTTTTTCATCCACTCTAGTACTCTCCATCTTTACAATGTGGACATTCTGGGTGGAAATGCAAAGAGCTAGTATGAGAGAGCCTTGAATCAATACACATATGTATTTTCTTAACCAATGAATACTAAAGCTGTAACTCATAATAGTATTTGGGTAGTCTGGTGCTACTCTTGATATTAAGACTGAGTTTTTAATCTCCCAGATGAAATTATGAGTTCTTTACAGATCTTTAGAAAGTAATAATTGTAAGAAACATGTCCTGTTGTGGGGATGTTGTTCTAACTCTTCCTCAAGCTTTCTCAGAACAACCTATTGCTTGAATAACTGCATACCTTTTGAAGACCATATTAAGATTGAGAATAAAATCAGTCCTTAGAAAGGTAACATAGATCTTATACATGTTAAAAAAGGCATTAAAAAAGTCTTAGTGCTACATGAATCTAAGTATGTTGTCTAACATCAAAGTCATAGCATTATTGTACCACTGAGAAATAAAATAGACCGATGCAGCAAGAAAATGCAATGGTTAGTAATTGTCTTAAAATATGGCAGAACTAAGTAGCTTGCATAGATAACCTGAGGGAAATCACATAGGAATGAATTAGGGCATATGTCAATGTTGACTATAATTGCCATTAAAAAAAAAAGGAGATTCAAAGCAAATCATTCCTCTTTGCCTCCCCAACCTCTTCCATATAAAGAGTAGAGATGTTTTGTTTTCATGAAATAATAATAAAAACTTAAAACCAGAGCCAGGTTTTAGTGTGTGTATATTTATGTATGCATATATATATATACTAAGGAATGACCTTTAAGCATTACATTATGGTAATATATATTTCAAATAACATATAGCCATATATATAATTTAGATGTTGTAAATTTGTGTGACATATGAAAAAAGAGGAATTTTTCTCTTTATTTAATTGTCACTATTTTCATTTAACTAAGGTTAATTATCAACACTCACCAGCAGCTTCAAGAACCAGTTGTAGTCTGGCTTTGGCCTGTTCTGCTGGCGGCTAAAAAGACAATAAAAAAAGACAAAAGTCGGTTAGCTTTAATTCATGCATTTTTACAAATGTCAATAAATTCAGAGGACTTACTGATAGTCAAATTTAATATCTAGGTGGACCAATAATGATAGGAGTGCTACCATAAGGGTAGGGGGAAGGTGGGGGAAAAGGGGGAGCCAATGTACCACCCCACCCCTAGAGGAAGAAAAGAAATGTGAGTGAAGGGAGACAGCGGATGGTGTAAAATATGAAAATAAAAATAATTTATACATTATCAAGGGTTCACAAAGGTGGGAGGATGGGGGAGGGAGAGGAAAAAAGGAGCTGATACCAAGGGCTCAAGCAAAAAGAAAATGTTTTGGAAATGTTGACGGCAACATCTATACAAATGTGCTTGATACAATGGATGGATGGAAGGATTGTTAGAAGAGCTATAAGAGCCCCAATAAGTGATTTATTAAAGTAAAATTTTAAAATGTAATATCTAGGCATATCTTCACAAAATTCCATCCCAATCTACTTTCCCTCCACATTCATAGTCAAATTATACTTCTCATTAACACGATGCCAGAATTGAGCTCTTTCATTTTTAAAGATCAGAAATACAGTAGTTTTGTTTGCTACCCAACATTGTACCAAGCAGTAATAATATATCTAAGTGCTATTTTTCACCCTCGAGTGAAACAAATGGGTTAGGGTAAGGTTAGTAACTTAAAAGGTAAGCCTTTGGAATCCACACAGAAGTGCCTGGGGAGAAGGGTGATTTATTTCCAAAAGATCACAACTATTGGGGATAACAAACAAACCACAAGGTAAAGATTTTCATACCAATAGGAAGATAAAGCAATGTGCTAGAGCTAAGTTGTAGATGGATGTTAACTTGGATGAAATAGAAGTCCACAACAGAAAATCAATTTGAAAAACAGTCACTGCCATCGAGTCAATGCCTTTGTACAGTGACCCTAGAGGATAGGGAAGAACTGCCCCTGTGGGGCTCTAGGGCTGTAACTCTACAGAAGTAGAAAGCCTCACCTTCCTCCTAAGGAGAATCTAGTGGTTTTGAACTGATGACCTTGTGATTAGCAGCCTAATGCATCACCACTATACCACCAGGCCTCCTCCAGTCCATAAGAGGGAGAAGTGAAATCAAGGAGAGGGTGATTTAAAGTGTTGAACACAATCTGATGATCAGAAATGTAAATCCCCACCTAATTTACAATGAAAAATTAAAAAAAAATTTTTATAAAAGCTTTGATACTGGAGCAAAGAAGAATATGAAAACCATAGTTTTATACTGAAACACAAAGGAATGACACAAGTAAGATTCAACTCACCAGCAAATGTTTATGTTTTTTAAAATGATAAAATCTCATACATTTAATAACATATCCTCAAGTTGTATTATTATTTCTATGAATATGGAAACACACCAAGTGATCTACTAGGGTTTAAATAGTAACATGATGCTAGATAATTCATATTCTAAAACAACATATTGTTTGCTTTCCCAGCTATAATTGGATGGTGCAATTGTGGTGAAAACAGAACTTTGGACTTAACCTTCCATTTACAAAGTTATCAGGATGCAACAGATAATTATATTTTTATAAATGGAAACCATTATTTCAAATATAATAATTCACTATTTGAACATTTCACTAGTCATGGGAAACATCACTGAGTCAAAAGAACTAAATACTTGGTTATAGAACAGTTGAAATTGAATGGTGCTTCTGAATAAAGTGTAAGACACTAGGTAGAACAGTAATAAATGTGATTAGTGGAAAGACAGAGAGCCTTCTGTACCACGAATCAAACAATGAACAAACTATGGTCCCGGGTCATCTACCTGGTTTTGTACATAATGTTTTAGTGGACCACCACCACACCCATTCATTCACATATTGTCTATGATTGCCTTCTGGCTACAACTGTCAAATCAAAACCAAACGCACTGCCAGCAAGGTGATTCCGATTGCTTCTGGACTGTAAATCTTTACAGGAGCAGACCAGACCAAACCAAGCTAACTGCCATTGAGTCAATGCCAACTCACAGCACCGAGCAGAGCTGCCCTGTGCGTTTCTGAGAGTAGACAGACAGCCCTCCTTCTCCCACAGAGCAGCTGGAGCTGACACGCTCATCCTTTTCCTACCGAGCAGCTGTGACAGCTTTGGACGATTGACCTTACAGTCAGTATTCCAGCACTTATCTAAACCCAATGCTACCATCAAGCACAACTGCAAAGCTGAGGAATTTTGACAGGGCCCACGTGGCCAAAAAAGACTAAAATATTTACTCTCTAGATCTTAAGACGTTTTTGTTTTGTTTTTAAAGGAGTTTTAGAAGAATGTTAAGCAGAGGAGTGATAGGATCAAACCTGTGTGTTAAAAACCCTTCTAGTAAAACCTTTGAGGATGAACGGAAAAGGAAAGAGACGGAAGGCATGGAGTCCACCAAGGGGACAATTAGAGAAACACGATGTAATTCCTAATCATTTGATTTTCCTTTGGACCCATTTTACAGTTGTGTCAGTTTTTAATATTTTTTGCTTTCTCTTTGATGCTTTTGTTCGGTCTAGTCATTGTTGGGTGCGTTTGCTTCCTATTTCTATTTTGACTGATTTTCTGTATATGAAATCCAGATAGGGGGACTTATTGAGACAGTCCTGACTAGGGGGATGACAGGGGAGGATGGGGGTAAATGGGGAGCAAACAATGAGTATGAGGAGAAAATGTTCTGAAACGTGTCGCAGTGATGGTTGCACAAATCTTCTTACTAAGACTGAACTATCAAATTGTATGATATGTGAGTTATATGGCAATTAAAATACTTTTAAAGGCTACCCAGCCTAGTTGTTACCAGCAAATGATGGACTAAAATTAAGACTCTCTGACTCTAAATCTCAGGGTTCTTCCAGTAAATCACAAAGACAGTAATGAAGTCAAGGCAATTAATTTACAGATATGAAAACATACAAATCGGTTTCTTATTTTTGTTCAAAAGGAAAATCCAAAATAACATACATGAAGCATGACTGAAAGATTCCATTCTAAAAATATTTGCCTAAAGAATCTAAAAGCAGGCGTCCTCAAACTACGGCCCGCGGGCCACATGTGGCCCACCGAGGACATTTATCCGGGCTGCCGGGTGTTTTTGCCCCGTTTTGTTTTTTACTTCAAAATAAGATATGTACAGTGTGCATAAGAATTTGTTCATAGTTTCTTTTTAAACTATAGTCTGGCCCTCCAATGGTCTGAGGGATGGTGAACTGGCCCCCTGTTTAAAAGGTTTGAGGACCCTGGTCTAGAATATCAAAGCTTTTAATACTCATTATTTGAGCACATATAACCATTAGACTGTATGGATTAATATGAATTCAACCTACAATTGGCAAATGGCATGTTATTCAGAACCATCAGAAATCATACTTTATTAAATACAAATTTTAAAATAATACCAAATACAAATGGACAGAAGACAGCAAATTTTCTTTCTTTCTTTTCAAAATCCTTTTATTGGGAGCTCTTACAGATGTCTTAACATTCCATAGTTCAATCACATCAAGCAGTATTGTACAATTGTTACCACGATCAGTTTCAAAACAGTTTCTTTCTTCTTGAACTCTTCGATATCAACTCTCCTTTATCCCCTCCCCGCCCCACCCTACTCCCCAGGAACTCTCATGATTATTATATTATTATTATTTAGCTGTATCTTACACCATCCAATGTATCCGGTCCCCTACAATTCTGTTATTCATTCCTCTTGAGCGGCTTATATAGTCATCATTGCTATCAGTTACCCCTTCACCCCCTCTTCCTGTACCCCCAGGGAATCCTTACTCCGGGTCCTGTTTCTGAAGTGTAGTATCTATCTTGGATTTCATGCACCAAACGATCTTAATTATACAAATAAATATACCCAGGTCTCACAAGATTAGTGAGGTAAAACTAAGACCAAAATAGTAAGGGAGGAGCTATTAAAGAACTGGAGGATAGTTATGTGTTTCGTCAGTGCTACACTGCACACGAGGCACATGATCCCTTCTGTGTGGCCCTTCTGTGAGGGACTGTCCAACAAAGAGTGCAATTTTTCCATATATTAATTTTAAAATGAGGACATGCATTACAGAATATAATGTCACAATTATAAAAGTTGAAAAAACATTTCATCAAATAATATTTTTGTATGAAATTTGTGCATAATTGGATAAATAAATATTACCAAGAGTTATAAAGAAAATAAATGTGGTTCCTTTTAATAAATTTTGTTATTCTGACATTAATAGAATATAACTTTTGCTGTAAGTCCTTATAGGTTAAAATTAAAACAGATTATTGTTATGACAGTCAAAATATTTCATTAGTATAGATACTGTACTATAATTTTAATTATTAATTCTGATAGGAATTCTCATAAGGCTGAAAATGCTCAAAGTAAAATTAACCCTTTGTTAGGAAATTGCTTATCTTTCTTGCTCTGTCTTGCAAAGGATTTTCTACACCTTCCCTCTTCTTTCCCTGTCCTTAATAGCTGAGTATACCTACGTATCTCCATCTGTGAGCTCTAAGTGTAGACACTAGGGGACCAGCTCCACAGATCAAACAAAAGATGGGTCTGTCTCGTGCTCTTGCTTACGGAGGTGACCATCTCAATGTCTAGACTTATTCCTTTGGTGCTAAATTTAGTTACGCCTATCCCTTGAGTTTCTTAGAAATAGACTACATATTTAGATTCCCAAATAATACATAGATGGAAACGCAAAACCAGCAAAACCCTTTGAACCGTGACTACATAAAGAGACGCCTACGCTGTCCATTAATGAGAGCCATTAACAGACGAGTTGATTCGTATGTACTATAGCTTCTACATTAAACTAACTGGACTTTTATTGTCCTTATTCATTATATTCAACTTCCTCATACATCCTGGCCACCACTATAGAAATTTGGGCAGGCAGTAAAGGGAAAGCCATTCCAGTTTTGAGTTTGTAAAGGATAGGAAAGTAGCAAGTCTGAAAGACTGATGCTAAGCCAAAAGACAACTCAAAATCACAATATCAAAATTAGTATTTAACCATATGTTTTTTAGATATTGATTTAAATTCCACAATTATATACTCTTTTATACTAAAAAGAATACATAGAAATCCCTATGTTACCTATATGAATTATCTGTGGAAACCATCTGTTTGAAATACTTTAAGTTTCGTCATTATTATCCACAAATCAAAATTCCTTACTTTCATTTCTAGTATGTAAGGAAGGTACTATGGTACAAGTTGGGGAGAAAAAGACAGCCATACTTTCTGATTTAAAGGACCTTATGGCATATGGGATGGGGGATGAATAAAGAAGACCAGAGAAGAACTGATGCATTTGGATTATAGTGTTGGTGGAGAATATGAAAAGTACCACAGACTACCCAAAGAATACACAAATCTGTCTTGAAAGAAGATCAGTACAATGCTCTTTAGAAGAGAAATGGCAAGACTTCATCTTGCATACTTTGGACATTATATCAGGCGAAATCAGTTCCTGGAGATGGACATCATGCTTGGTAAAGTAGATCAGCAAAAACGAAGGAGACCCTCATCAAGATACATTGACATTGTGGCTGCAATAAAGGGCTGAAACAACAAAATTGTGAGGATGGTGCAGACCTGGGAAGTGTTGAGTCACAGGGTTACTATGATTCAGAGTCCACTAGACAGCACCTGACGACAGCAATACATAAGGAGAAATATTTCAAGGAAACTTCCATTTATTAAATGTCTACACTGCACAAAATGTACATGTTCTTTCTTTCTTAAATGTTTGCTTTACTGATATATAACTGAAATATAAATTGCATATATTAAAATGTATTATTTAAGGAGTTTGGAATTATGCATACACCCATAAAAACATCACCAGTATTGCAAAATTTACTGTATCTATTACCTCAAAAAGATTCCTCACAGATCTTTGTAGCCCTTCTACACATTCATTCACATCTCCCAGGCAGCCACTCACTGGTCTATAGTACACAGATCTGCTCTATATATTCCTTTGCATTTTCTAGATTTTCTTATCAGCACAATTATTTTAAAGCTAATCTATGTATATTAAACTTAATTACTTCATTGAGAGGTAGTGTTCCTTTGTACAATAGGTATACATACAATGACTTTGTCAAGATTTGGCCAAAATTTGCTGTAGATGTTTATATCCATGTATTTGTATAAATATGTGCTTTTGTTTATCTTGTTTGGAATACCCAAGGTTGGAATAAATCAATCCTATGGCAAATTATATTTGATAAACTATCAGTTTGTTTCCAAATTGATTTTACATCATCACTAGCGGTATATGAGAGTGCTAGTTATTTCCCAGCCTAGGGAATACTTGGTATAGTCAATTGTCTTAAATTTTGAAATCCAAAAATAGTTGCATAGTGGTACTTCATTGTGGCTTTCATCTAAATTCCTCTAATGGCTCATACTAACGTTGAGCATTGCTAAATATCGTTTCATGTGCTTATTTATTAACTGTATGTTCTTTTGTAAGATGGGCGCTCAATTACTTTGCCAATTTTTATTTGATTGCTTATTATTGAGTTTTGCGAGTCTATGAAAATAACAGTAAATTTATCATAAGTGGGGTTTACAAATGATAGAGATATTTATTTTCTGGATAAACCTTTCCTTCTTCTGTGCTCTGTCTTTCACTGTGCTGAGTATGTTTTAAAGAGAACTTAACTTTGTTGATTTATCAATTTATTATAAAATGGTTTTATTTTTGCTGCTATAGATAGATATTTATCTATTTAACCCAATTCACAAAGATTTCTCCTGCATTTACATTGAAAAGATTATACTTTTAGGTTTTACATTTAACTCTAAGAAACAGTTTCAGTCACCTTGTATACATCGTTTGTGTTATTCACGATACACCATCTTTTTTGGAGGGGTGAGGTAGGGAGTATATAGCTACCCAGTTGTCCTAGTACCACTTGGGGAAAAACTATCATATTCCCACTACAGTAAATTGAATTTGTACCTTTGTCAAAAATCAATTGACCACATATATATGGGTTTACTCCTAGACATTCTGTTCTGTTCTATTGATCTGTTTGTCAGTCTTGAAGCAAGTTGCATATTGTCTTGATTACTAAAGCTTCATATTGTTTTGCAGTCAGGTAGAATGATTCTGCCAACTTTGATCTTTTCAAAGTTACAAAGGAGTTCTTTGTGCTCCTTTGTGTTCCCATTTTTTGGATAACCTTGTCAATTTATTAAAAAGGGGGTAAACAAAGCCATTAGGAGTTGAAACTGGACTGCAATGAATCTACACACACATCAATTTGGAAGAGCTACATCTTAACACTATTAAGTTTTGGCATGGCATATCTTTTTCCATTCTTTTTTACCTATTAGTGTCTTTGAATTTGAAGTGTGTTTCATATAAGCACATAATTGGAATTTCAATTCTCATGCAATCTGAAAAACTGGCTTATAATCAGGTTGTTTTCAACAATTTTTACTTAACGTATTTATTGATGTAATTACTGGTTTACTCTACCACAGTGTTGTTTTTTGTTTGTCTCATCTGGTCTTTGTCTTTCTTCTACCCGACTGAGTTATTTTTATTCCATTTCATATTCTTTGTTAGCTTATTAAGCTATAGCTCTGTTGGGTCATTTTAGTTTTTGCTATACAGTTTATAAAATAGATCTTATCACCATCTATTTTCATTCTACTACTTCACATATAGTATAAAACACACACACACACACACACACACCCCACCCCAAACCTTATAACAGGATACTTCCATTTCTTCATGGCTGGTCCCTGCATTGTCACCATTGCTGTCATATAATTCATAAACTCCATAACACATGGCTACTGATTTTGCTTTAAAAAGAACAATTAGTTCTTATGGATGGTCCTGGTCAATAGTTGCCCTCATAAAGGAAACACACTAAGAGATAGGTGCGATAATAAAGTGTGGTGAAAACATTAGATGGTGCCCAGCCATTTTAGTGAGCTGTCAACTAAGCCCACGTAAAAGAAACATACCAACATCTGTGATCCAAGGACTAGAAATTATATGATCTAACTCCAAAGAAGGAAATAGTATCCAAGCTTAAATTGTGAGATTCTGGTTTGCAGAAGGCTAAGGATGACAGTGGAAGCCCAAAATACACATGCAGGATCTACACAGGCAATAAGCCTCCAATGATTTCCCTCTAGCCACAACTGAGGGGTGGGAATAACCTGGTTATCAGACAGAGCATTGGAGAGATGACTAAGGTAGATTAAAATGATAAGTCTGACTTGCATGGTTAAAACCTTTTCATGTGACCTCCCTTTTGATACATTTTGTGCTTGATCTGATTCTTACTATTTTCTGGTGATTGTCCCCCCCAATATTGGGTTTGCCTCTGTTGTATTTTGTCATTGTTGGTAGCCTTCTTGAACCTGTTATACATTTTTCTATGTTTGGTACATGAACCCCAGGATAGGTGAGTCTACAGAGACAATAAGTGGAATAAGGGTTCCTGGGGGCACAGCAGGGGATGTGGGGGACAAGGGAGAGGTGATTATCAATGAGCTCAAAAAGGAAGAAAATGTTTTGAAACTGATTGTGGTAGTGATTGTACAACATTGTTTGATATGACTTAACTGTGATGTCTGGATTAGATCCTAATAAAATGTTTTTTGGGGGGATGGGGTGGGGGGTAAGTCAGTTATCTTTTAAAACATTATCGCTACTCTTGTAGTTATTTCCATTCTCTCTCTCTCTGTTACGTAAATCCAAGTTTCTATCTGTATATCTACCTTTTGCTGAAAGGGCTTGCTTGGATGTCTTGTAAGGGAGTTTTTTTTGTGATTACTTCCTTAAGCTTTTGTGTCACTGAAAAATCATCATCACTCACTCTTTTGAAAAATACTTTCCTAAGGTATAGGATTACAAATTGATAATTTTTTTCTTTCAGTAATCTAAAAATGTTGTTTCACTCTTATAGCTCGTATTGCTTCCTATGAGTAACTTTTTTTATCATGCTTACCACTGTTCCTATATATGTAATGATAAGGATTATTATTTTGTTTTGTTTTTCCTCTACTTGTCTTTCAGATTTTATTCTTACAATTGGTTTCAAACTGGTTTTAATTATAAGCTTTTGTGTACTTTTCTTGATGTTTCTTATGCGAGGGGCTCTTAAATCTGCTGGGTCATAGCAGTGTTTCTCAAGGTGGGTGATAGATCCAGGGGTTCTGAAAGAGCAGACACCTACATTTTACCCTGGATTATGAACTACAGGACAAAGCTTTTCATTACTACGGGTTGCTGAGGATTGTTTTCTTTTCTGAGAAGGCCCAATAAGTTTGGGAACCTATGGTTTATAGTTTTAATTAAAATTTTGGGACATTTTCAGCATTTAGATATATATTTCCCACATGACCCATACATTCCAACCTTAAGTATTCCAACCAAAATAAATAAAAGACTACATTTATACAAATATTTGCATATAAATGTCCACAGCCTTTTTATTTTTTGATAACAAACACTGGAAATAACCCAACATAGTGGATAATAAAGCAGCAACTCTTACAAGTGATCTAGTGAGCCCCAAATATACACAAACCCTAACTTCCACATATCACATCTTTTCCAGGCTGTGACAGACATTTCTGAGAGAAAGCAAAAGCATCTTTTTTGAAAAAATATAATTGCTAAAGAAATTGTGTCATTATATCAACTCCAACTTAGTGCTGCATCATCCACACAATTACTGGCATGTTTGAATTCATTATTGTAGCTACTGTGCCAGTCCATCTCACCAAAGGTCTTCTTCAACATTATTGGCCCTCTATTTTACCAAACATATCTTCCTGCAGCAACTGATTCCTCATGATGTACGTCCAAAGCATGTGAGAAAAGAACTGTGTTTTTAAAATCATTTTATTGGGGGCTCATACAGCTCTTATCACAATCCATATATCCATCCATTGGGTCAAGCACATTTTCACATTTATTGGCATCATCATTTTCAAAGCATTTTCTTTCTACTTGAGCCCTTGGTCGCAGCTCATTTTCGCCCCTCCTAGCTCATTTTCCCCCTTCCTCCCCTACACTCCCTCCCTCCCTCCTTCCCTCACAAACCCTTGATAATTTATCATTATTTTTCATGTCTTACACTGCCTGATGATTCCTTTCACTTATTTTTCTGTTGTCCATCCCCCAGGAAGGGGATTATATGTAGATCATTATGATCGGTTTCCGCCTGCTCCCCCTACTTTCCCCTTCCCCTCCTGGTATCACTACTCTCATTATTCATCCTGAGGGGTTTATCTGTCCTGAATTCCCTGTGCTTCTCTTATTGTACCTGTGTACATGTTCTGGTCTAGCTGGATTTGCAAGGTAGACTGGGATCATGATAGTGGGGGGAGGAAGTATCAAAGAACTAGAGGAAAGTTGTATGTTTTATCAGTGCTATAATGCACCCTGACTGGCTCGTCTCTTCCTGGTGACCCTTCTGTAAGTGGATGTCCAATTGTCTACAGATGGGATTTGGGACTCCACTTTGTATTCCCCCTCATTCACATTGATATGAATTTTTTATTCTGAGTCTGTGATGCCTGATACCTGATCCCATGGACACCTCATGATCACACAGGCTGGTGTGCTTCTTCCATATGGATTTTGTTGCTTCTTAGCTAGATGGTTGTTTGCTTATTTGCAAGCTTTTAGTATCCCAGATGCTGTATCTTTTGATAGCTGGGCACCATCAACTTTCTTCACCACGTTTGCTTATGTAACCATTTTGTCTTCAGCGATTTGTGTCAGGAAGGTGAGCATCATGCAATGCTAATTATTAAAACAAAGTCTTCTTGCATTGAACGAGTACTTGAGTAGAGGTCCAATGTCCATCTGCTACCTGATACTTAACATATGTGAAGTATGTGCATAGATCTATTTCCCAATCATTATATATAAATATATTTACATATGTACGTGCCTGTATTTAGACCTTTATGAATGCCCTTTTCATCCTGGTTCTTTCCTCTATTTCCTTTTACTTTTCTCTTGTCCCACTATCATGTTCAGCCTTCATTCAGGTTTCAGTAATTCCTCTGGGTTACATTGCCCTTGATCAAGCCCTACCAGTCATCCTGTGGCCTCCTCACCATCGATTTTAGATTACTTGTTGTTCCTTTGTCCCTGGGTTTGTTAACACCCACTGTGAGAAGGGCAATGTTCTGTTGTGATCCATAAAGATTTCATTGGTTGATTTTTATATTTATGTCACCAGGCCTTTCTTCCTAGCCTTAGCCTGGAAGCTCCACTGAAACTAGGGCACTCTGGGTGACCCTGTTAGTATGTGAAATACCAGTGCCATACGAGTTAGACCGATAGTGGAGATGGAACAATGGCCTCAAAGATAAGATCAATGGTGAGAATGGCACATAAAGGTGGTGTTTTGTTCTGTTGCACATAGGGCTGCGATGAGTAGGAATTGACTCGAAGGCACCTAACAAACACTAGCCCCTAACATTACAGCAGCATGCATCCCAGCATAGTATGATAAACTCACACAGTATGACAACCTGTAGTGCATAGAATTACTTGATATGGTTCCTCTAACCATAGTCTGAGTGACTCCCACCAAATGACTGGGAGAGACCATGTAAATAAGTTGTCTGGATATATTAAGAGCAGATTGGTCAGTTTGCTATCCTGCTGGGTTTCAAATGAGCCACCTCCAGAGTAGGAACAGGGGAATCTTCCTGCCATCCAAAAAGAAGAATCAGGAGAAGAGTGTGCCCTTTAGGCCCTGAGTTCCTTGTGCAGCCATGAGCCTCCTGAATCAAAGACACAGTGTTGTTAACATCAGAACAGCAGCAGAGAAACAGCAGCAGCACAAGGAAGCAGCACCAAAGTCGCAAGGTAGATTAGTGAGCTTTCCAGGCCAAAGAGCAAGAAAGCTGAGTGCCTTCAGGCAGGAGATTCATTTGTGAACTGGAGTGTTGAACCACACAGCTAGAGTGCCTCCAGGCTGACGAGGAGGTATGCCCTTTGTACATTTATTGGCAATGTTAAACAAGCTTTGCAACATTGCCCAAGCAAGGCAGTGATAGGACAAGGTTGAGAGAACAAGGGCCAGAGAGGGGCATGTCTGTGGGC
>NW_022111320.1:3938823-3959977 GCF_000313985.2 Echinops telfairi | reverse complement strand
ATGTAAATAACATCGATTGCGATAACAGTTGTATGAGCCCCTAATAAAATGTTTAAAAAAAAAGCTTAGAGGGTGAAGGCATGTCTGACCCCTGCCTCATAGTAATCGGCTTTGAGTTGATGTTGAGTTTCATTCTCCTTCCCCTTGTCAAGCAAGAGAGGACAGATGCTGCCTTCTTGCCCTTTGTACATGGTTGGTGATCATATAATCAGTGGTAGGATTCAGTTAGTTCACACGAGTTTGGCAGAACTGATACCAAATTTTGTGTTGAGTTTAGTGAACTGGTCGTTAAAATGGCACTTGTAATCAGAGTTCTCTCTAAGAGGGGCAGGGAGCATCTGCACAACAGTGTATTCTAAACACCTGCAATTCCATCTATAGGTATAAAAAAATTAGATGGGGTTATGTTTGCAAGACCTGTTTATTCATTTTGTAAAACTCATTACACTATATTTTTATTCCCTTGCATTTATTACTTCAGTAAGTACACATTTTATGTAAAAAGAAAAAGTGCCAAACAACCAGAGGGTGACATGCTGGCCTACATTTTCAGCTTTGTGTTACACTCTAAATTCCCATAAGATATGAGTGAATTACATAATATCTGAAAGTGTTCAAAGAGCTAAGAATATTGTCAGAACAATTGCTATAAATTCAGCAGCAGTAGAAAGGAGTTTTTCAAAGATGAGCATAATTATGTTCACAGAAGAGAAGTTGCCTATTTCTAATATATCACGCACAATGACTATTGTTTAACAGACAACCTCTAAAGGAATGGGATTGTATTCCTACAGTGAAAATATGGTTAAGGATAAATCAGCCAGCCAATGATGCTTGCATAAAAGTGAAGAATATTGCAAAGTGACGATGCCAATCAAGAAACAATATAAAAATATCTTTACAGTTTATTGTTTTTTTCCAGGTTTTATTTAATATTTTTAAAATCTTTCTTATAACAATCTAGTTTTGTGTACTTCTTTTATTGTTCTTATTTAACTACTAACTGTAACAAATAATAAATTACCTTTCAGTATATCTTTTTTAATACTTAAAATGGGCAGTAGGGCAGCAAACTGATTGTTGTTATTTTAATTCTACCATTGTATATAATATAGGGTGTGCCATTTGATAGCCATTATATATTGTATGCCTACAATATGTGGTCCTGTGCCAAATACTCATACAAATATGAATAAAATTTCATTTAACATAATTCTCACAAAAATCTTAACAAAGTAGGTATTCTTAAGACTATCTTATAGATGAATGGATTACTACAAGCTGATAAAGTGGCAGAACTACAATTTGAATCCAAATTCACATTTTTAACACAACACTGCTGCACAGCTTAAGACTCATTTGTTTATTAAGGATTCATCTGGAGAGGGGGAGATTTAATCATTTTACTTGCCAAAAGAAAGGAAACTAAGTTAAAGCTAAATTCCCTTTAGTATACTGCGTGCTTCCATTAATGATCTTAAACTTTACTGATTGTAATACAGCTTTTTCAGATGCACAGCTATAAAAATATTAAACATTCACAGTATAGGTACTATGCAGTGTCCTTTGAAGTAAATGATCTCTGGATATGACAGAGACACATATCAACAGCTTATCAGATTTCTAGCTACATTTCATTTTAACAGTTACCATAATTCTATCTCTTAGGATCAAGGTCTAAGCTAGAAATATTACATATTATAAGTAGCTCAAAGGTAGATTTAGTTTGTCTCTAGAACTTAGCACCAAGTTGGTTTAAATAAAGACAAAAAAATAAAGAGGAGCATTTTATCAAACATTACATTGAAAGAACTTTAAGATGTTAGCAAAAAAAAATTGCTATTTCATTTATTTAAAAGCAAACACAGATGATGGTACGATTATCAGTAATTATAGATGAAGAGGCTAAACCAAGAGTTAAAGGGTCCTTGAGAGGCCAGATTTATGAGGCAAGCCATGAAAGCAAAGTGATCAAGTATACACATTACCACTCACCAGCAAAGCATGTTATGTTACCATGGGACATTTAATGTAACTTTTGTTCATTTATTCTATAATTCCTAATAAGTAAAATTCCTTATTTCTTCAAACAGGGGAAAAAAATGATCCACTTCAGATCTCAGCGGGTCACCCAATGAGCTGCTGATCAGAAGGACAGTGGCTCAAACTCATCAGCCACTCTGCCACAGAGAGAGGCAGTCTACTCAGAAACCCCAGGGGAAGCTACTCTGTCCCACAGGGTCCTATGTGTTGGAATCTACTAGGTAACAGTGAGGTTTTTAAATGCTTTTGTTTTACTGCCTGCTAAGTGAAAGGTTGGAGGTTGGAGTCCACTCAGGAGGCTCAAAAGAAAAGCCGGCCCATGGATGTCGGATGTATCAGCCATTGAAAACTGTATGGAGCAGGGTTCTACTCTGCTGCTCTCTGCTGCTACACTGACCCTATAGGCCAGGCTCTCATTTCTCGGGTCTGAAATAGAGGGCAGCAAACGATAGCATGTAAGCCAAATTCAGCTTGCCAACTGATTTTGAACTGCCCATGAGCTAAAACTGATTTTTTTGTTGTTGTTGAAAAAAAATCAAAAGAACTCTATTTCATGCTCTGGAAAAGCTACATGAAATTTAAAGTTGTGTGTCCATAAATGCAGTTCTAATATAAAGCAGTCATAATAATTTGCTAATACATTATCTATAGATAAAAGCAGCAGCAGAGTGAGTGGTTGTGTCAGACCATATGGTCAATAAAGCCTAAAATATTCATCATCTGGCTCTTCATAGGAAAAGCTGATCCCTGTAACCCTAACGATTCCACATATCCTCTCCATTCTATTATAGAGCTGCTAAAGGTAGCTTCTTCACAAAGCCAACTTCCAATTAAAATTACCTGTGACTTTCCACTGCTTTGAGTTAAGCATAAATTTACCATTCAATGCCATCAATACCATCCACAGCTTATTCGTCTGTTCTTATTTTTCAACTACTTCCCTAATCAAACCCAACAACACATCAACAATATAGTGCCTCTCACTGTTTCACACTCTATGCTGTTTTCTTCCTCTGCTTTCACTCACTCAGCTGCTAACTAAAAGGTTGCCAGTTTGAGACCACCCAAAGGCAACTGGACAAGGGGGCCTGGTGAGCTACTTCTAAGAAATCTGGGATTGAAAGCTCCATGGAGCATAGCTTAACTCTTGACACACAGAGGGTTGTCATGTCACCTCGAAGGCCACGGTCAGTTTTGGGGACTGGCTTTCACTAGTGCAGAACCCTCTTTGTACGTGAAATTCTCTCCAGCCATCCTTGGTTACTCTCACCTGAATCAATGAATGATACAGTACTTATGGCCTTAGGATTGTTAAGTACACAAACTTATGAAAATGCTATAACTACTCTGTCTCCCACTACCAGTAAAAAAAAAAAAGGACCTGTTATTTTTTCCCCCATTTTATTGGGGGCTCTTACAGCTCTTATTATAATCCACACATATATCCATTATGTCAAGCATATTTGTACATATGTTGCTATGATCATTTTCAAAACATTTTATTTCTACTTGAGTCCTTGGTATCAGCTCCTCATTATTTTCCCTTCCTTCTCCACCTTCCCTTCCTCATGAACCCTTGAGTATTTATAAATTATTATTTTTCCATCTTATACTGACTGCTGTTACCCTTCACCCACTTTTCTGCTCTAGGAGGGGGTTATATGTCAACCATTGTGATCGGTTCCCCCTGACTCCCCCCACCCCCTTCCCTTAGCCTCCTAGTATCACTACTCTCATTGTTGGTCCTGAGGGGTTTATCTGTCCTGGATTCCCTGTGTTTCCAGTTCCTATCTGTACCAGTGTACATACTCTGGTCTTGCCAGATTTGTAAGGTAGAATTGGGGGAGGGGGACATTAAGGAACTAGAGGAAAGTTGTGTGTTTTGTTGGTGCAGAGCTCTGTTTCTAAGCCAAGCTTTGGGGTCTCAATACTGAAATCACTTTTTAATGGAACATTACATGGAAAGAAAGGGCAAGATGCAGACAGAATGAAGCTTTCAGTGAACATCAAGCAGATGTAGTTGAACCTCTCCCCACTCTGAGAAGCCAAGTAGGGAGGGAAATAAGAAGTCTGGTTATCATACTATAAGTTTAGAAGTATACAGTAAAAAGAATGGAATAAACACACCAAGCCATCATGAAAATTAGGGGACTCCTGAAAATACGGATTCAGTTGTGAAGCCTCCCAGAAATTTAAAAATACTTCCACACAAAGCAAGTTATTTTATCTCTAGACAGAGCAGTGAGTTCAAGTACAATTAGATCCAATAATATAGCTGTTTATGTTTTTAAAGGAAAAACTCATGTAACTTTTTAACTCCTAAATTTTTCCTAGAGTGAGTGTATGTTATGACTTAAAAGAATACATCTTCATAGGGTTCTAAACAATCTGTTTTGGTGTCTGTTCAGATAGATAGCCATCTTCTACTTCTACTACCACATTTAAAATACAAATGCATCTTCTGGTCCACAAATATTAACAAGCTAGGGTGTTCCACAAATACATTATTTTAATGAGTTACCTAAATTCCTTTTCTAATAATTGTAGAGTCCAGCTTAAAAGCATACTTCCTATTTTTTAAGACTTTTGTAATATTTCAATAGTTATTCTGAAAATATCTATGCTCTGACTTTCTTTGCTTCTTTACTTCGTCTCTCCTTTTCTGTCATCTCGTGACCGCTGGAAAGGGCCTGGTGTTCTGATGCAATACATCGTCTACAGCGACCTTCCTGTTCTGCTTTGCTGACCTCATACTACTTTGTGAGCTCACCTGACCAAACTCATCCTTGAATTATTCCAAGTTATAACGCCTTTCTTTAAATGTCGTTCCTTTACTTTGCAATACGTCTTTTAAAATTAATTTTTAAACTTTTCTTCACCAACAGACAACAGCTAAAAGTGTTAGAAAGTTTTTAAAAAACATTCTCCTCAAAAACATTAATTAAGCTTTCTGAAACACTGTGTGATGACAATTCATAGCAATGCAGATGGGCTTTGAAAAATATTTTGCAAATATTTGTTCTGTTACTATAAATATGTTATAGAAAATACTGTATTTGCTTTCAATGATTTGCTAAGACATTTTGCAGATAGATAATTTTCACAAAAGCAATGTTTCATGTGTCCAACAGTTTTATAGGATATAAAGAAAAAGGCAGAAGGTACCAATTGATTGGTTGTCTGAAAGTGTGTTGTACTCTTAAACTGAACTATTTACTAGCTGCAAGATCTCTAAGGGCCTTTGTTTCCTCACCTACAAAAGCTTGTTCATAACTATGTTTCTGAAAGTAGCAAAACATTCCCAAAAGGAGGTTGATTTAGGTAAATCTACAGAGACAGTAATTCGATTAATGGTTTCTTGGGGGCATGGCAAGAGAGGTTGGGGGAAATGAGGAGCTAATAACAAGGAGTAAAAGAAAGAATACATCATTCTAAAATTGTTTGTGGTGATCATTGCACAACTTTTTAATATGATAGAACTATTGAATCGTATAATATGTCAATTATAGGCCAATAAAATTATTTAAAAGAAAAAGCAGAAGATTGAAATAAATTGTCATCCAGACCTGTGATGGCAACATCATAAGAGTAAATTTTTAAAGATATTTTGAGTATATTTAATAATATTGGTAATACGAATACTATATTTTTAAAAGACTTCAAAACAATACAAGGGGCCACAGACAATGGAATTTTTCCATGAATTTTTGAGCCTCCCTTGTATATATACATTTATAAAATGTACATAAATATTATCAATAATTTAAGGCCAAAAATACATATACTAGAAAACAGAAAAATAGAGAGTAAAAAATGTTAACAGTGTTTATTTCCTTTATCTTTGGCCTTACCTATATTTTCCAGGTAAGATTTGAATGCCTGAATTAGGAAAATGGAATATTTTCCCCATGTTTTCTCAAAAGGAAAACTACCTTATACCAATCAATTAAAAAAATTTAGAAGACTAATCAATTTTTTTGTATTTTAGTATAAAGGATAATTATAATACACATTTTAATTTATGTGGCATATAAAAATTTGCTCTAAAACTATTAAGAAACAGTTTCAATTTTCCTGTAATCTGACATTTGACATTCATGTTTGCTACCACCACAAGATTAAAAATATATTTTGCTAAGAGGTGAATGTTATAATGGATAAATGCACTAGCTTTTTCTCTCATGAGACCAGAGATCAATAAAAGGCTTAAGTAATAAGTGAAAATGAGGTAGATGGTCAAATACTGGTTTTTAGTTGGCATTAGTCTAATCAGAAATCCATTTCACAATTCATCATAATTAATGATCTCTGCTTAAGGAAAGCCCCAAACAATGGATGCTGTTAGTCATGATTAAAATGTATTGACAGAAACTTGATTTCTAATCCATGTTGTCATTTTTCTTTTAAAATTGTGATGTAGAGTCAAAGTAATAAACACATATATAATGAAAGCATTATTTCAACCCCAAACACTTTCTCTTTCTTACTAGTCTTTTGCTGCCCAGCTTGCTGATCTTAAAAAAAGGGTAAACTAAGTCCTACGTTTATTAATGAAAATTGTTCCACTAACAAAATTCTATATGCCAAAATATTGCTTTCTGCATTTAAAATTTTTTCAATACAAGAATAAAATATTGCTCCATGCATTTTTCATAGACATTATAAGAGGACAATTAAATAAAAGCAATTAGGTAATTAAAGGTTGATAATAACAACTCTTTACCACACAATTAGTCCCCAATTTACCTTAAGAAACATTTGACCACACTCCTCCCCTCAGAAGAATTCACTTCAGAGGACAGCACTGAAGCTACAGCTCAGGGAGAGGGATACATCTGATCAGAGCACAGGGGAGCAAAAGAAGGGGGAGGAAGAGAGAGTGGAGCACATCCTGGCCCACCAAGCCTTGATATCCCCGCTCAGAGCAGCCAATGCACAGAGGACCATATGGCCGGCCCGGCTATGAGGCGTGACATCCTTCACTGACCTATTGCTCTACAGGGGACAACACTGGAGACACAGTGTGGGAATCTGACCCCACCACACCGAGGCAAAACACCAAGCATATGCAACAGAACAGCAAGGAGAGCAGGGCAAGGAAGTCCCGAGGGAGTACCAAAACTAGACTTTGGGGCCAGAGCATGGAACCCCATCAGACTTGACCAGAAAACACCCCTAAAGCTCAACAAACAGACCTTGAACGATTAAAAATAAAATAAAGAAAAGAAACATTTGACCATTATATCAAAATGGCAGTTGATTTTTCAGTCTTGTAAAGTGGTGCTATATTCAAGATTTCTTTTTTCTGTATCTTGCTTTTGTTTGTTTCCATGACCATTGGGAACAAAATATTTTTTTAATGAACTTTTAAAAAAAGTATGCTTAAACTTCATGATATACTTAGATTTAACCACACTTTAATTATAATCATGGCAATTTCATTTGGTTCAACCTAGCAAAATAAGACAGAATTCATACAAATTCAGGGCTGACTCTGTAGACGTCAAAGCAATAAAGGACTGTCACAAAGCAAAAAGACTAACAGCATTAACAACATAAAATATTCATTTTATATAAAAAAGACGCAGGAAAAAACCAAAATTAAAGCAACAAGATGTAAAAATAAAATTATCAGTAGCAAATTCCAAGGCTTAAAGAATTTATTTGGATAAAAATTCTTATAAAATTGATTACAAAATGACTAATTCCTTAAAGGTGAGCAAACAAACATAACACACACACACACACACACACACACACAGATAACTAATCAAATTATCCCAATAGATTTCTTTGGTAGAATTCTCACTGTTACTGTTGCTGTCTTTGACTTGATTCCAGCTCAGAGACCCTATGTACAACGGAATGAAATGCTGCTATGTTCACAATTATTCTTATATTCAGAGCCCATAAGACATCCCACTGTGTTGATTCATTCTGTCAAAGATCCTCCTCTTTTTCATTTGACTTTTCCAAGCACGATCTCCTTTTCTAGTTACTAGTCCTTCCTGACAACCATGCCCAAACATGACGCTGCAGCTCACCATCTTTGCTTCTAAGGAACAGAAATTGTGGTTGTACTTGTTTCAAGACAGATTTATTTGTTGTTTGGGCAGTGCATAATACTTTCAATATTCTTCCCCTGCACCATAATTCAAATGTATCAATTCTTTGGTCTACCTTATTCAATCTCCAATGTTCAAATGCATATGAAGTGACTGAAAATACCAAGGCTTGGGTTAGGCATACCTTAGCCCTCAAAGTAATATCCTTCTTTTTCAGTACTTACAAGAGGTCTTGTGTAGCAGACTTACCCAATGCAATGTGTCCTTTGATCTTTTGACTGTTGCTTCCATTAGCATTGACTGTGGAGCCAAGCAAGACAAAATCCTTGACCACTTTGATCATTTCTCCATTTATCATGAGGTAGCCTTTGGTTCAGTTGTGAGGATTTCAGTCTTGTGTACATTGAGATTTAATCCATACAAAAGGCTGCAATCCTTGCTTTTCATCAGCAAGTGCTTCAAGTCTTCCTTACTCTCAGCAAGCAAGGTCTGTTATTTGCATATCACAGGTTAACAGTCCTTCCTCCAATTTAGTGGTTTCATGTTAGGCTGTGATCCAGAAGGTCAGCAGTTCAAAATCACCAGCTGTTCCTCAGAAGAAAGACCAGGCTTTCTATTTCCATCAATAGTATCAGAAACTAACAGGCATTTCCACCCTATCTTATAGAATCACTATAAGTCAGCATTGAATTTATGGCAGTTTGGTTGTGGTTTAATCCTGATGTCAAATTCTTAAAAAAATCAAGCTTCTCTAGTAACTTGCTCAGCATACATATTAAGTATGATGAGCAGATACAACCCTGGTGCATACCTTTCCTGATTTTAAACCATGTAGTATGCCCTTTTTCTGTTGCCTCTTACTCCGTGAATAGGTTCTGCATGAGCACCATGTAGTGTTCTGGAATTCTCAGTCTTCTCCAGGTTATAGTTTGTTATAATAAACACAGTTGAATGCCTTTGCATAGTCCATAAAACACAAGTAAATATCTTTCTACTAATCTCTGCTATCAGCCAAGATCCATCTGACATCAGCAATGATATCCTTTGTTTGATGACCTCTTCTGAATCTGGCCACAACCTCTGGCAGCCCTGTGTCAATGTACTGCTGTAACTGTTGTAGGACGATCTTCAGCAAAATGTTACTTGCATGTGATACTAATCATGTTGTTCTATAATTAGCCCTGCTGATGTAGTGGTTATTAGTTGGGACCCTAAGCAAAAGGTTATCAGTTCAAAACCACCAGCAGCTCGCAGGGACTGTAAATTAGAATTAATGTCTTGGAAACCAACAGGGTCAGTTCTACCCTATCCCTATGCTATAGGGTCACTATGGATCAGAAACAATTTGCTGGCAATAAGTTTTTGTTTTTTTTAAGTTGGATCACCTTTCTTTGGAATAGGTACAAATCTCTTCCAGTCAGTTGGCCAAGTCTTACAAATTTCCTGGCATAGATGAATGAGCGCTTCTAGTGGTTCATCAGCTTGTTGACCACTTCAATTGGTATTCCATCAATTCCTGGAAGTGTGTTTTTGGCTAATGCTTTGAGTGCAGCTTGGACTTCTTACTTCAGTATCATCGGTTCTTGCTCATATGCTACTTCTTGAAATGGTTGAACGTTGACTAGTTTTGTGTGCTACTGTGACTGTATTTTTTCCATCTTCTTTTGATTCTTCCCACATCATCCAATGCTTTGTCCATAGAATCATTCAATATTGCAGCTCAAGGCTTGAACTTCTTGAGTTCTTTCAGTTCATTGTTACTACAATTTCAAGTGGACACACAAAGAAACTGCATCTAAAACTATCAGTCAAACTCCTAAAAGACTGACAAACTCTTGATAGGAATAAGACCAAAGAGAGAGAGAGAGAGAGAAAGAGAGAGCGCACAATTTACACAACAACAGAAATTGTAAGTAACAGCTGACTTTTCATTTGGAACAATGAATACCAGAGGCAATGGGATTAAACATTCAAAATACTGAGAGAGGAAATACCTGGTGATCAAGAACCAAATATGTAGCAAAAAATAGAGAGAAAATAAAACCATTTTCAGACAAACAAAACTTAAAAGACTTGCCTTGGCAAGAAATACTGAAGGAAGTCCTTCAGGCTGAAAAGAAATAACACTGAGTTGTAACTCAGAATCACAAGAAGGAATTGAGCACTGGCAGCAGGAAATGTGTTAGTAAATATAAAATATTGTGTACATTTCTTCTCTTATTCTTTCAAAGATATATTACTGCTGAAGTAAAAAAATATGTATGTATTTATAACATACTTCAATGTAATATGTATGATAGAATTAGTATGACAGAAAGGAGGATAGAGTTAAAGAAAGGGGTACAGACTAAATTGGAAGTCAGTATTAACTTGAAGTAGATTGTGATAAGCATGCATATTCTATATTTCTAGAATAAGTCCCTGTGGTAGTTACATAATCTGGTGTCAATTTGGGACTTGAGAAGATTAAGTGTGAAGGGGTGGGGTCTACTCTGTCAATCGCGTCATAACCAATGAGGCCTCTGTGTGGGCATGGCCTCCTGAGAATTCTGGGAACTCCTGTAATTCCTCCTGGGAGGTGAGATAGTCTCTCTCTCTCTCTCTCTCTAGGCCCATTCCCTTGAAGACTCTCTACTGACAATGCTCACTCCCTGCGAGACTTCCCTGTGGAGAAAAACACATGGAGTGAGGCTGAGGGAGCCAGAACTCTTGAGCCGGAGAAGCCACGTGGAAAGCCCTGCCAGTGCTAAGATGCTTACAATACCACTGGATGTGGAAGACTTCCAACCCACTCGCCTGTGATCTTCCTGCATATGGTGTCATTGCATGTGTTTTGTGCATCTGAAGAGGACTTTATAAACTGGTATCGGACGTATGGGCTAATATCGGACTTATGGACTTGATGTGTACTGGGCTGGGATGTCTTTTGCAATGTTCAATTGCTCTTGTATATAAACCTCTTTCTTATATACATGAGTGTCTATGGATTTATTTCTCTAGTCTACCCAGACTAACTAAAGTTCCTAAATTTTTTTTCTACAGTGTCCTTGAAAACTGTCATAATATCACTCAGAGTACAATAGTAAAATATAAAACTACTTTTAATGGTTTTAAAATATACTTCAAATCAGTATTCTAATTCTCTAAGAAGAGGCGAAGATATTTCCAGTAACAAACAAGAAAAGGGATGAAGAAAGTTACCTAGGACAAGGAAAGAGGTTGAGGGTGAGCACGGTAAACTGGTAGTAATAGAATCCAGGGCAGATAAACCCCTCAGGACCAATGAGAGTAGCCATATCACGAGGGTACGGGGAAGGTGGAGGAAGCAGGGGGAGAAAGGAGACACCGATTACAGTGATCAACATAAACCCCACCCCACCCCTGGGGGACGAACAACAGAAATGTGGGTGAAGATAGATGGCGAACTGTGTAAAATATGGAAATAAAAATAATTTATAAATTATCAAGGGTTCACGAGGGGAAGGGAGGGAGGGGAAAAAGAGGAGCTGATAACCAAGGGCTCAAGTAGAAAGAAAATGTTTTGGAAATGCTAATGGCAACATATATACAAATATGCTTGATACAATTGATGTATGGATTGTTATAAGAGCTATAAGAGCCCCCAAATGAGTTATTAATATTTTAAAAAATTAAAACTGGTAGCGATGGAGAGGAAGGTGACTGTACAAAGAAACTTTAAAGGCTTAGTGGGTACCAGAGATACTTTGAAAACAGTCATCATTCCTGGACATCAGGAATCTCATGAGCCACTAAAATATATGTATTTCTATTTTCCTGGACTAATTCTAACCAAAAATAAAACTCTGCCATCATATCTATTCCAACTATAGGTCAGAGGAGAACTACACCTGTGGGTTTCCCAGACTGTAGTTTTCATGGGAGTAGAAAGCTTCATCTTTTTCCCTTGGAGCAGCTGGCAATTTCGAACTGCTGACCTTGTGCATAGCAGTTTAGCGTGAAACCCACCATGCCACCAAAACCTCTCTGGACAGATTATAGACCGCTTTTATCAAATTGTCTGTGTCCCACAAACTGAAGAACTAATATTCTAAAGTGTTAATAAATGACTTGTTAAATCCCATTCACATGGACTGTGTATTTCAAAGCATCCTTATTTCATTATTGCCTTTGTAATAATGTACTGATTGAGTTTATACTTTTTTAATTTACCTTTACTCTTATTTCCAAGTCTGAGATATGGATGGTAGGAAGGTATGGAGTTAGGAGAATATTCCCTGAGTTTCTAAGGTAGAAAGGAGCATAAACTGAAAATGTCTTTCTCCTGTAGCAAGGTACATTATATAAATTTGCTCTTACATTTCATAAGAAAAAGTCTGAACCTAGGAATTGTGTTTTCTAAAGCATTCTTAGATAATTCTGATAGTTTGAAAAATTACTACTTGGACTTAACAGTGAAGTTCTGAGGTCAAAGCAGTTTTATAATCATCTCTGTATTTATTCCTAGCATGCAAAGCAGTGCCTGGAAAACAGGATATTTTTAATAAACAAGTTTTTGAATAAATGAATAAGTCTTCTTTTCACAGTTCGGATAAAACTGAAATCCAAGCCTCACCTAACCCACAGCCACAGAGTCAATTATGACTCATTGCGACCCTGAGAGGAAGAACTTTGATGGCAGCAGAAGTCCCACTTCTCTCCTTAGGGGTAGGTGGTGAATCAAACAACTGCACTTACAGCTACCAGTCCAATGCTCCACCTGCTACAAGACCAATGTTCCAAAATGAACTATGGCCCTGTCAAATTATCATATATATATTACATGTAGTTAATATACATATAAGCAAATGTTTGCACCCCTTAAACAATAAGCTGCTAATCATGATAAAAATCTGTCTGGCTTATTATCTCTTTTGCTGATACTCTTTGTCTTCACTGTTCAAAGTAAAAATAACTTCTCATTTACACCATTTTCCAAGGCAGACCAGTCTTATTGTCCATTCAACCAATACCTCATGAGCTATGGTGAAATATGAAATAGAATGCATACATACTGTCGGGATTTTATCTAGTCAGAATCAACTTTATGACACTGAGTATGCTTTGAGGTACTATTGAACCAAAACACACATTTTGAATCAGATAATCACATGGTCTACTATGCTGGGAATGACAAAGTCAAGAGGAATGGCATTTCATTGCATTCAGCATCAAAAAGAACATTTCAAGATCTATTATAAAGTACAATGTTGCCTGTGACAAAATAATATCCACACCATTGAAAGTATTTCTCAAGGGATATGATACCACGTGGGTGATACTGGAACAATTCAGAGTGGCTGCAAAAGCAGCTACCTATATTTCATCCTGCATTATGGGCTACAGCACAAACGTTTTTCATTGCCAGGGGGAGCATGGAGTAATTTTTTTCCTGAAAAGGCAGCAGTGGGCCAACTGCATATCACAGGTTGTTAGGAAGAATTCCTCCTATCCTGATGCCACATTTTTCTTCATATGAGCCAGCTTCTCTAGTTGATTTGCTCAGCATAAAGATTGAATAAGTATGGAAAGAGGATATAACTGTCACACACCTTTCTGGATTTTAAACCAAGCAGTATGCCATTGTTCTGTTCGAACAACTGCCTCCTGATCCACATACAAGTTCTGCATGAGCACCGTGAAGTGTTCTGGAATTCCCATTTTTCTCAAGGTTCTCTATAGCTTGTGAAAATCCATGCAGTTGAATGCCTTGACAGTCAAGAAATACCAGTACACATATTTGTGGTATTCTCTGGTTTCAGCCAAGATCCATCTGACATTAGAAATAATATCCTTTATCCCACATTCTTTTCTGAATTGAGCCTAAACCTCTGGTAGCTGTCAATGTCCTGCTGCAAGCATTGTTAGATTATCTTCAACAAGACTTAACTTGCATGTGATGATAATGTTCTATGATTTGAGCATCTGTTCGGTCATCTTTCCTTGGAATAGGTACAAATATGGATTTCTTTCAGTCACTTGGCCAAGTAGCGGTCTTCTAAATTTCCTGGTATAGATGAGTGAGTGCTTCCAGTATATCAGCTTGTTGAAAGATTTCAACTGGTATTCCAACAATTCCTGGAGCATTGGTTTTGGCTAATGTATTCACTACAACTTGAACTTTTTCCTTCAGCACCATTGCTTTTTGCCCATAAGCTATCAACTAAAATGTTAACTAGTTGGGTTTTTTTGGTACAGTGACTCTGTGTATTCTTTCCATCTTCTTTTGATGCTTACTGTATCATTCAATATTTTGCCTATAGAATCTTCGAGATTGCAACCCGAGATGATTTTTTTTCTTGAGATCTTTCCATTTAAGATATGCCAAGTATATCCTTCCCATTTACTTTTCTAATTCTAGGTCTTTGCATATTTTATTGTAACCTTTGGCTCTGTTTTCTTCAGCTGCCCTTTGGCTGTTTCTTTGAGCTAAAACTTATATTCAGCTCTTTGACTTCATTATATCTTCCATTTGCTTTAGCTAATCTGCAATTAAAAGCAAGTTTCAGAGTTTCTTCTGACATCCACTTTGATCTTTCTTTTCTTTCCTTTGTAATGACTTTATTTCTTCATGAATGTTCCTTTTTCTTTTTACATTTTTATTGGCACCTAATCCACCTATCATACAATTTGATAGTTCGAACATTCAATCAAATAAAGAAGTACAACCATTACCACAGTCAATTTGTACATATCTCCCTCACCCCCATTAAATCACCTTTAAAAAATGAGTTATATAATCACAATCGTTTCTGGTGCTCCCTCCCCCCTCTCGCCTTAATTGTTTACTCCCCAAATCCCCGCCCCATCCCTATCCCCCACTCCCCATATCCCCTATAAACTCTTGCCTCAGTTATCATCTTTATGCAACCACTTCTGTGCTTCACAAACTGGGAAACCCAATACAAGTGACAAAAAACAAAATTGAAATAAAGTGGTAAGGATAAAATAACAATAATATAAAGATAAAATACAAATGATGAGTAAGAAAGAAAAGACCGCTCTCAGTATTTAAAAAGCCAGGAAAGACATTTTTGTCATGGAACACACACAAGGTATTTGAACCTAGAACAAATTCAGGTTAGGTCACTAGGAAGGTCAGATGACCACATTTCAAGCTTGATCCAGCATAATCCAAGATTACAATGATCTCTCTTTGACAGTAAGGCTGTTCGATACCCTTGCCTGTGGCTAGTGAGCGTTTGCCATAGCCTTAATCTAACTAGTTACTCTGCAGATGGGTTTTGGGCTCCCACTGTCCTCTAAAGCCTTCTACCAACGGGGTGCTCATAATTTTTGCTTGAATGATGCTCTTGGTGTCCTCACAGCTCATCAGATCTTCTGTCCTTTGTATTCAATGCATCATATCTGTTCTTAAGATGTCCTCAAAATTTATATAGGTTGGACTCAGGTCATGGTTTAGCTCTTGAGGACTTGTTTTAATTTTCTTCAGCTTTAACCTGAACTTACATAGGAGCAATTGATGGTTTGTTCTACAGTCAGCCCCGGCCTGGTTTTAGCTGCTGATATTGAGCTTCTGCAGCGTCTCTTCCCACAGATGTAGCCAATCTTATTTCTGTCTATTTTATCTGGAGAGGTCCACGTGTATAGTCACCTTTTGTGTTGTTAATAAAGCATACTTGCTATGAACAAATCGTTGGTCTTGCAGTGTTATCACGTAATTTCCAGCTCCATATTTCCCAACTACTCTTTCTTTTTCCATTTCTAACTTTTGCATTCCAATCGTCATTAATGCATCTTGATTACATGTTTAATCGATTTCCATTTGAAGTCATTGGTAGACTTCAATTTTTTCACCACTAGCTTTTGTGGTTGGATGTCACTTGTTGGATCTCCTTGAAGGAGTAAAGATATAACCCTATCACAGACAGCAGTGTATTTCATGATGGATGTTGCAATGTCCTTTTTGACACTGAGTGCCACACCATTCCCCTAGATTGTGTTATTCCCGGCACAGCAAATCATATGATTTTCTGATTCAAAATGGCCAATATCCGTCCATTTCAGCTCACTAATGCCCAGGAGTTCGAGCTTTCCACATTCTCTTTCCTATTTCACTACTTCTAATTTCCTTAGATTGCACATACTTTGCACAATCCAAGTTTGGATCTTTAGCGGATTTTTGCAATGGTTTCTCCTTACCTCGTGTTGAGTCCCATCAGCAAATGGGCATCTCGAAGGCTCCACTCCCACAGCCTTCCCCAACTCATGTCACGTTGGTCAACTTCATGCCAAGAAATCACCTGCTCTGCAGTCACATTTCTAGTTCCCTTAGACCTGAGGGGCCGTCTGGCACTAACGTCCACACCGTTCTCCTTCCATTCCTTAGGCCTTCAGTATCTGACAATGTTTTCAAGCTATGCTTATGGTTTTCAGTGGCTCCTTCTTCTGAAACGGGGAGCCAAGTCCTTCTTTGTGGTCCGTTCTGCTGCAACAATGGGCTTAAGCACAGGGACAATTGTGAGGACTATGATTCCTTCTATTGTGCAAAGCTAGGGGTCAGAACTGACTGGATGGCACCTAACAAGAAATGCATACCAAAAGTGCATTTTATTTGTAAAGTCACTGTATTATACAACTCATTCTACATAACATTTGCAATTGTTATTCACAATCCTGGAATAAAACAGTAATAACAATGTATGCGTGGATACATAAACATGAAAGCTAAATTGGCAGGCGTGTTAAGGAGAATGGAACTCTATAAATATACAGGTTTGGCAGAGCATCTTTTCCATGTGCATTTACATAAGCTGCAAACATATCCTCAAGTATGGAGAGCCTAGAGGCTCAGGAGACAACAAAGTCAATTGGCTTAACATAGTCCACAAAGAAACCGTCCTGTTGTAACCTCTTTGGTGAGTGGTGACAAGTGTTTTAAAAGCTTGCAAGCAACCATTTAATGTATAACTCTTGGTTCCTCCCCTTTCAGAGGAACTTGAAAAGACTCAGGGAAACAATTAGTCAATGGACTATCAGACCACAATAACAGCCTCCACAACCCTGAGACCAGAATGAGGTAGTCCCCAGCTACCACTACCCACCTCTCTGAAAGGGATCACATTAAAAGGCCGTGGATAAAGTGGGAGAAAAATGTAAACCCAAATTCAAAAGCATTAAAAAAAACAACCACATCAAACAAAAACAGGCTTACTGGTTGGGCAGAGGCTGATGAAGCCCCCAGGACTATGGTCACTGGGTAACCCCTCCGGCCTGGAAATGAACTCACTCTCGTGGCTCAATTATCAGGCAAAAAACAGACAAGTTTATAAGGTGAACAGTAATGCTAGGGAGGTCTGCAATCAAGCATTCGGGGTCAAAAGGGCAGCATGTGCCCAAGGACAACATTCGGAAAGCAGGAATAGTTAGGAGGAGGAACGGAAGCTGGAAACACAAAGTAGAAATGGGATGAGTGAGATTACATTGTAGGGATATAATAGATGACAAGAAACCAAATTTGAAGTGTTGTTGAATGTAAAATTGGTTTGCTCTGTAAAGCTTCCCCCAAGTTACAGTTCAGAGTGTTTTAAAATCGCAAATGTTAGTAATCATGCAACAACAATAAAAAGGAACCGTACACTGTTATGTGTAAACAGTCATGATTGGAAAAGGAATTACATACAGGGAAACTGAAAATATATATAAAAGAACTGTATACAGGGGTTAAAGTCGTGATTTGGAAATATAACATGAAGCAGGTGATTCGGTCCACCAGACAGATATTCTACCCACCAGCACACAGTCTGGACATAGCTATGCTAGCTGAGCTGGCCACGTCTGAAGTGGTTCACGAAAAACCTAGCACAGAATCACGACGGGGTCTGGAAAAACAGGCCAGTCCCCAGAGAGGGATGCCTCAGAGCAGGCAGACCACACACAGACCGCTTTGCTGCCAGATGGGTCATTTCCAAGTTCAGAGCATGTGGCTGTCACTCCAGTATTCTCTGATCCCGGCTCCTTGCCCAGCTACTCCGTCCAGGGCTTTCTTCTGAGGTATCTCCAAATGGACTCAAACTTCCAACCTTGCTTACAGTTCAGTACATTAACTGCTTCTTACCACCCACGGATGTAAAGAAATTAAAAACACCAACGGAAAACAAGCATTTATCTCATATTTTGACAATGGGTACAAGTTACCCAGGCAGTAGATTCCCACTGGAAGACAAATCCCTATGGCAGTGGTTCTCAACCTTCCTAATATCGCAACCCTTTCATACAATTCCTCATGTTGTGATGACCCCCCAACCATAAAATTATTTTTGTTGCTACTTCATAACTGCAATTTGCTACTGTTTTGAATTGGGCGACCCTTGTGAATGGGTCATTCAAGCCCCAAAGGGGTTGTAACCCACAGGTTGAGAGCCGCTGCCCTATGGCTTATGTTTGTGCTTTCTTGTATCTTTGGAGTTCCAGGAAATGTTCTTTTTTATATTGGGTTAGATGGTCTTTTTGTATTATATAATAATTGTTTTCAGGTGCCATCAAGTCATGTTGACCCTAAGTGTACAACAGAACAAAACACTGTGTGGTGCTGCACTATCCCCCTAATGTTCCCTATGGTAGATCCCATCGTTTAGTCACTTTGTCAACCAACCTCTGAGAGTCACCTTTTTCACTGACCCTCTACTTTACCAGCATGACGTCCCTCCTGCTAACATGACCAAAGTACTTGAGATGATGTCTCGCCATTCTCATGTCTAAGGAACATCCAACTGCAGTCTTTCCGAGACAGATTTATTTGCTCTCTGGCAGTCTGTGGTATGTTCAATATTCTTCCCCAACACTATCATTCAGATGCATCAAGTCTTATTCCTTATTCATTGTCCAAGTTTCAAGTCCGTACAAGGCAGCTGAAAATACCATGGCTTGGGTCTGGGGCTTAGCCCTCAAAGTGACATCTTTGCTTTTTGACACTTAAATACGTCTTGTGCTGTTGATTCACCCAATGTTTATTTCTTGGCTGCTTCTTCCATGAGCATTGAATGTAAATCAATTAATAATAGACATCTAATTTCTCTAGGAATGAACTTAGATATAAATAAACTCACATACTGGTGGTACATCCTTTCTGTTACTATCTAGACACAGTATTGCTCTCCTTTGCTGACACATCTGACAGACATAAGCTGCTATTGCCAAACATGTGGCGGTTGCCTGTTTGTTTTTCCTTGCATACATTTATGAGAAAGTGTTTCATAGGAGTACAGTGTGCAATTCTGAAAGAGTGTGGATACGATTTGGATACCTGCCAATAGATGGCACTGTTCTCACTAGGTAGCAAAGCCCTTATAAAGGTCTCATTACAGATACAAATTATTAAGACTAAAATATCTACTCAAATCAATCAGTCTGAACATTCATGTCAGGGGAATATATATTAAAACATGTTTAATATTAAAGTATGTGTGTATAAACACACTCAATAGTTATAAAATATGAAGACCAACTTAAGCCAATCATTTAGTTAATCAGGGAAAACCCTGATTCAGTGCCTACCAGTCCTGGGCACTAGGGATATGAATGTGAGAAAGATATTTCCTGGTAACACAATTATAAAATAATGGATATAATATGTACAGAAAAAGTATAGAAACTCATTCTGAGGGCGAGATAGATCAGTAAATGATTTTTATGGGCTGATTCCTTAAACCAGTAACGAAGGACTTAGGATACAGTGGGATAGTTGTTCACACATTCTATTGGAAACAACAGGGAAAGTATGAATCAGAATGTGGCACGCGAGAAACCTGGAAGAGGTATGAACTACTCAGAACATATGCCAATAGGGTAATTGGGCTTCACTTGTGTGTGTGTTTTAATATTTGTCTCCCCTATTAATTAGATTATACTTCATGGCGCAGGCATTGTCTCCTGTGCTCTGGTTCACTAAGCCAAATGACTTCCTAGTTTCGCAAATAGTTCCGGCTCAACAACAATTTAATGAACAGAACAAACAGATATGTCTGAAGTTTTGAGATCTGTGAACACTCCTCCTGGTTGATTACTTTTCATCAGGATCAACAGCAACTTGAGGCTGAACTTCCTAGAATCCAAACAAGATGCTGCCTGTTCATTGAGTATAGACTCTTAATTCAGTACCCAGGGCAGGACAAGTCCTTTCCAGAGGTCCAGTTGGAAGCTATTTCCAGTGAAGTTTGTGCCCTGTTCATTCTAGCCCTCTCTCTGGTACAACTGAAAAATGACCGTCCATGAAAGTAAGGCATTCCCTCCTTCAGGTTCAGAAGCTCTCTTCCATGTCTCCTTGCTTCCCATGGTTTCTTTGGTGTTAACTTATCCATTTGATTTAACTTCCCTTCTTGAGGCTACCTAAGAAATCAGAGTGGTTGACCAATTCTCTGAGAGGCAAACTTACGCAACTTTCAAAATATTTCTTAGAGCGTGCTTGGGAAGGAGAGAAGTGTGCAGAGAATTATATTTGTGAAAACACACCCAGAACTTTCTAATGATACCCTTTATGTCAGCTTCCGTGGAATTTGAGTCCTGGAGGGTGGGGCTAGGGTGGGGGGTAGAGGGCACTGAACACAGACACAGGAAACAAATGCAATGAGCTTGTACAACCATTTCAGATAGCGATGCGGTGACACCTCAAATAAATGGGAAAAGCAATACCTCTGCTAGGAATCTACTCTATAAAGCAGTAAGAGCCATGATGCAAACAGACATATGCACAAATATGTTCATAACAGCAAGAAGTTGGAAAGAGCAAAAATGCCCATCAGGAGAAGAATGGATCAAGAAATTCTGGTACATACACACCATGGAATACTTTGTATCACTAGAAACAATGATGAATCCATGAAGCACCTCATGACATGGATGGACTTAGAGAATATTATAATAAGTGAAGTCAGTCAATCACAAAAGGTCAAATATTGTATGAGGTCACTAAAATGAAATAGGGGGTAGACCCAGAAAATGGGAGAAGGGGGTGATGAGTGATTTGAACTATTGAATACAGAGTTGATGGTCTGAAATGCAAACCCCCT
>NW_022111320.1:3846323-3933823 GCF_000313985.2 Echinops telfairi | reverse complement strand
TACTATTCAATATTTCAAGAGTAGGTGGTGAAGAAAGCACACAGTTGAACATTCCATTAAAAAGTAGCCAAAAAGGAAATAAAATAATTCCGCAAATACAAAAATATTATAAGAATCACACCAAAATTCCAGGGAAATTTTAAAATACTCATCTGTAATAAACCCTGAAAACTACTTTCAAAATGTCACAAACTTCCATTATAAAAAACCTAATTATTTTATTTGCTTTTTTCAAACATTAGAGAGCTCCTATAATTTTCTCTTTACTGACCATTATAAATTTTATCAGTCTTATTCTTTCACATACTGTAATCAAGGAAATTAAAAGTAACCCTTAAAATACATATGACATAGCCCTCAAACTTCCCTGTGAATGCTTTAAGTGGTAATATTGTTAATTCCAATATTTTGACTGAACTCCACCAAGAAGCACAAATAAAATGTCAATAGCATTAACTTTGGGCAGAATTTCACCAAAAACCTGGTTTAATTATATACATATAAACATTGAAAGCAGCACTACACAAATAAAAAATACAAGTTACAAAACCAAATAGGAGATGATTTTATGTTTATAGAATTAACAAAAGGCTAAACAATTTATGTGTAGATATAGCCCTCAAGAGGCGAGAAGAGGACGGGAATAAATGTAAACACTGAATTGGTGGACAGGTACTAGAAGATCTATACAATTTTTCTTTAAATATACTTGCTGACCTGTTACAATGAACATTCTTTATTTATGGTTTTAAAAAGTATATGCCAAAGTTTCTTAAAGGCAGAGGATGTGAGTAGATAAAGGGCAATCTTTTCTCACAGTTTTTTGTATATTGGAATTGAGGTATTCTGTTTTTAGCAATATGAAGCTACTTACATAACTGGAAGTGTTAAATTTTTTTCTTTCCCTATAATAATATTAAAGCATTCGGACAAAGTGCTGTGCTTTGATAAGGTTTCAGACAATATTTTAACATCAGGACTAGGGAGAAAATTAACAACGTGAAACAGACAAGGTGTGCCTTGCTGGAGGTCACACAGTACAATTATGTTCCCTGACAGCTTGTGCTGTACTGTGCTTTTGCTAAAATACACATACTGTGTACGGTCAGGTTTCATACAGATGCTACGATTCTGTATCAAATGGCAACGCAAGTATCCTGTGTCAATAGCATTTTACATAGGAACTCTTCACGCTTTTATTGGAGGGGCACAAAGACAACCTTGCTATGGTCATGCTTAAGAACTTAGTCTAAAATTTAAGAAGCTAGATCCTAAGAAAACCCTGAAATAATCGCGAGGTGCTTCATGACCTCCTACTGTCAATTCTCTGCTACGAACAGAATCCACAAAGTCCTGATCCACAGTATCACGTATTTCCACATTTCGTGTGTGTGTGTGTGTGTGTGTGTGTGTGTGTGCATTCAATTGTGCTGGCAGTTTCAATATGGTCTAGAATTAAGATCCTTTGAAAGACTGTGGGAATTCTTAATGCACTTAAAAAGTTTTACTTTAATAAGCTTTAATAATCAGACACATAAAAGCCAGAAAATAAATTTTATCCAGATAAAAATGAACCTGAAACTATTAATAATATGAAATTACATAACACCAATTTTAATGCTAGCTGACCCCCATTTTCCACAAGACCATTGTGCCTTAAAAATGCAATAGACCTTTCGTTGGCTTGGTTAGCTGATGTCAGAGAATGGGCCCAAGTTTTTGTTGTTTAAATTATTGGGTATTGGTTAATTAATCATTGGAGAAGTGATTCTTAATTATCTTCTAAATGACAGAACTGTTTCAGAGAAATTCATCGCTGATAATGGCACTGTTTCTGACCAGTACGTGAGCTGGCCTCGGATGTAAAACCTGTGAACTCCTTAAGAAAAGTAAGATAGTATTAACATGTGTTCTGGAGTAAAGCCATTTTAATTTAAACACATTGATACAACACATTTGTTTGTAAAAAAGAGAGAAAGACTTATAAAATTGGTCTTCAGGAAAGAAAGCTTTCATGCTGTCTTATCTTACCATCATAGTGTGAATAAAGAATCTGTTTTTATATACCTCAAATCCTAGGGGTATTCATTGTTTTAGTTATGAAAAAGAGCTTAAAACACTAGGAGAAGAGGGCTCTATTATATTAGATTCTCAAATACTGAAAGGAGCAAAGACCTATCTTTTAGCAGTGTTTCATGATTTTACGGCATATGGGGAAAACATCTGTGCATTTTAGGTACCTTGAGTCTCAAACTTCTTTTGACACACATCAAAAACCTTTTTTGAGAACAAAAGGGGGAATTATAAAAATAAAAATTAAGTATTTTCAAATGTAACAGTCAAAAGACAAACGAGCTTAAAATTGGATTTACACTCTCTATTTGCATTTTCCAGTTTATATTATATGTTAATGGAATTTCCCCCCAAAATGGCAGCACATATCTTGGTTATGCTTGTGTTAAATAAAGCCATTGGTCTATGAACTGAAAGACAGCCATTTGGTTTGTAAGTTTCATGCAAAATAGCTTAAAACAGAGGAAAGGGCTTTTATTAGTACCTGACAGCATTATTGATGAGTATGTAACAGCAACGAGCCTGCCTACATTTCTGGCAGGCAGCATCTACATTCCTACAAACCACTGATGGCCTAAACAAGCTATTAATGACAGTTCTTTTTCAACACTTAAAACGGTCAGACTGTGCTGCTTGACCACAAGGACAAGGAGGTCATCACTCTCAAATGCTATGCAATGTAAGAGACATAAATGAGGTTTCTATGGGAGAAACAACCCACAGGTATGGCTCCAGAGTTCTTTCCCCATTCAGCTATTAATAGAAAGCAAATCCCATTTAAAGTTGTAAATAACACATGTAACCGTTTTTACTAAAAGATTTATTAGCACGTATTTAATTATCTGCCTGTGGCTAAATAAGGTATTAACCCTAGTGTCCAACAACAGCCATAAAAAATACAACTTAATTTCTTAAACCAAAATAAAGGAGGGGGAAAAAGGTGCCTCTGTTACTCTTACAGGGTCAACTCACTCTCTAACTCACTGCCACTGAGTTGACTGCAACTCATAGCGATCCCATAGGACCGTGTAGCACTTCCCCTCTCGGCTAGGAGAGTACAACTCTTTATGAGAGTAGAAAGTTCCGTCTTTCTCCTACAGAGCAGCTGGTGGTTTCGAACTGCTGACTTTGCAGATTAGCAGCCTAACTTGTAACCCAGTATCCCACCAGGGCTCCTCTCTCACAGGGTAAGAAGATTAATTCTTTGTCCCTCTAAATCTGTGGACTGAAAGTATAACTATTCATAGTACTTGGGATTACTTTGAAGCTTTTTATTTTTTATTTTTGCTACTAGTAATTAGTATTACTTTGAAGTATAAGTATGACTTCAGAGCTTCTTGAAATACAAAATCCTAAATCCTACCTCAAACCCAGGGTATCAGAATCTGCATTTGAACAAGATACTCGTGTGATTCAGAAGTACTTTAAAGGTAGATAGGTCACTCTCCCAACCCATCTCAGTCCTTTTGACTTTTCAGAAAGGAGAACTAAGGGAGTCTTAGAAGCATCCTACTGATCAGGATAATTCACTTCAACAGGGACACAGCACAATAGTCCTTTCAAGCCAGAAACCCAGAAAGTAATTTTCACCTTAAAAAAAAAGAAGCTATTTCACATAGTTTAAACTAATATTTTCTGATTTCAAGCCCTCCTCCATAAGGAAAGAATAGTTCTACGTTTATAACTTACTTATATATCAGCTATATTATAATCATATGGCAAGGCTCTATCTACTGTACCTTTTCATAATTATAAAAACACCTATCAGTATTACCAACTCTGAGTAGGGATTAAAAACCATCTAGAAAATAAGCAAGTTAATCCTCATTCAGTAGTCCAATAAGGGAAATTAGTTTTTACATGACCCAGAATTTTTCAACAAAAAATGCAGGAAGTTCTCTTTGGATACCAAAACACTTGGAGTCAATTTTCGCTAGTTTTAGTGTGTAGTTCGGAGTAAGATGACCACCACCTCCATTCCTCCAAGCCTTCAGTGTTAACACTGGGGTAATAGCAGAAAGCCTGTAATCTATATATGATTCTTTACAAAATAAAAATAAATTAAGTTCATTTAAAAATCAAATTAAGTACAAAGTTAAAAGCAGTATTTCCACTTATTTTCCTTAAGTATTTAAATGTGATATAGGCACAGAGATCTTTGAAATCCTTGGTGTTTAGACTTGCTGATTACCCATTCAAGGCTTAAGATTCTAGGTCTACTCAACAGTGATTTCCAACATTTTCCATTAGGTATTTCTCTTTCTGAGGTAAAAATTTTCACAAAGTCCCGTATACCCACCACCATACAGCCATTTGTCAGTTTTATAAATAACTAGAAAACACTGTAATTCTGTAATTCGCTCAAATGAATCTCATGTTATTAATCAAAAGACATTTGACCCTCGAACAAGATAGAATTGAGCAGTACCATTCCACCTGGCAGTTGAAAATCCATGTGTTGGTCTTACCAATAACACACAAAGCTGATGAACACATATTTGTATGCTATGCATTACATACTGCACCCACAGAAAAGTTTTTTTCTTTTTAATATGAAATAAAAGGTGTTTCATTTCACCAAAAGTACAAAGTTTTCATGTCTGCTAGAACCCCGTGGTGTAGGGGAATCCACAATGGGCTGCTAACCACACAGCCGGACATCTGAAAGCACAGTTGCTGCACAGGAGAAAGACAAGGCTTTCTACTCCTGTGAAAATTTACAGCCTCGGAAACCCACAGGGGAAGGTCTGTCCTATCCTATAGGGTTGCTCTGGGTCAGAAATGATGCAATAGCATGAGTTTGGTTTGGACGCACAGAGGCAGTGATAGCTTCACACATTTCCATTTGCTTTTCTTCCCAGCATTTCTTATGCTGGGGTCCCATGTCTTGAAATCCCTGTCTCCCGCAGGAGCAGACTTGAATTTATGGTACCTATCAAGCAATTCAACTTTTTCTAGTCATATTATTACGGGCTCTGGTTCATCTTGGGAGCACTTCCATCATCACTAGAGGCACTTCATATGGATCCCATGGTGTTATTTGTTATGCATTAGACACAGTGGGAAGGACACAAGAACACCAAGATCACTTTTTACTTTGATATGCAATTTACTAGAGAAGCGAACTGCGAACTGCCTACATGGTGTTTTGTTTTGTTTTTAAAATCCATATAAGTAAACCCACTCAGTTTAAATCCATGGTTTTCAACAGTTAACTACAGTGGCATGATAGACTTGAAATTCAATATGACTCATATGTATTCAGCTAAATGCTTAGTGCATGTTATTCTTTTGAATCCTCTATAATAATCTTTGGTTCTTCTGCCTCTTCCTCCTCCCCTATAAGAACCCAGGACTCACAGATTTATACTAGAGAAGTATTTCAAACTTTTCCAGGCCAATGTTTTCGAAACAGCAGAATCCTTTTTCCGAAGGTAATCAGGGTAGAAACCAAAGATATAAAAGAGGCTTTAAAAAGGAATGCTATTTTGGTTAAAGTAAGGAGCCCTGGTGGCACTGTGGGCTACTAAAACAAGGTCAGCAGTTTGAATCTTCCAGCTGCTTTGGGAGAGAAAAATAGGGCTTTCTGCCCCAGTAAAGATTCACAGCCCAGGACACCCATCAAATCAATGGCAGTGGGTTCCGTTACATTCTAAGGAATGGCTGACCCTCATGTACTCAGTGGCTCCCCTCTTAGGTGGCAAACTGACACAGCTCTCGCCACCTGAGCACACCAGTTTAATGCAATTAGAATCCAGAATGATTCACAAAATAATAAAGTTTTCTATTTTTCAAACCTATACTTTTATTTGATTTTACTGCATTTCCTTATTTAATGTGCTCTTTATATTTTTATATTTAATTTGAAAAGTATCTGCCTTCTGGATAGTGATGATACAAATGTGAGAAATTCAGACATGTTTTCTACCTTCCAAAGAGTCACAACATTACTTGCATAGTCAAGGTATTGCTATTATCTGGTTACATGACTGTGGCACATACATACCATGGATTATTGCTGCTAGCTGTTCTCTGAGTTGATTCTGACTCGTAGTGGCCCCATGTATGCACAAAAGAATTGCTCCATTGGGATTTCAAGGCCATCACTTTGCAGAAACAGAACACCAAGCCTGACTTCTGGGGTACCCTGGGTGTATCTGAACCACCACGTTTGTTTGGTTACTAGTCAAGCTCTACCCAGGGACTCATTATCATATATTACTACTCAGTAGAAGAAAAAAATAATACTTTTTGATATATGCAAGAACTTGGATGAATCTCAAAAGCACTAACTAAGTAAACAGACCTGATGTCCAAAGGTGACATACTATATGATCTATTTATATTCTACCTTAGAAACTATTCTTAGAAATGGTGGCGTATCGATAGTTCCCAGGAGCTGTGGAAGGGAGGGAAAGGAAACGCTAGAGAGAAGTGGGTGTAGTTCTAAAAGAACAGGAAGGATCTTTGTGGCGATGGAATAGTTAGTAACTGTGGTGGTAAACACACAAACTAAACCTACAGGTGTGACAAAATTGTAGAGAACCAAGTACACATGCATGACTAGAAGCAGAAAGAGATAAATCTGAGTTAGACTGGCAGATTGTGTCGATGGCACTGTTCTGTCTGTGATATTGAAATACAGTTTCATACACTTCACCTTTGGGAAAAACTACATAAACAGTAACTGGAATTCACCTGTACTAAACAGTTCTTGTAATGATGTATAAATATATAAGTGTGCTAATAAAACTTTCAATTAAAACACGTGCTGTTTCTAATTCCACCACTTTTCCTTTCATTCAATTAATTAGGAAGAAGACTTTCACATGAAAGGGAATATAAAAAAGGGATTTTTATAAAAAGGGATTAGGTGATGACTGACTATACACAGTACCAAAGAGCCCTGTACTTCTCTACTTCTACTTCTATGTTCTAAACAAGTTCTTCCTTCTTTAGCAAGATGCCCCTGTTACCTTTGGCAAGTGATATATTCGGTAAGCAAAACAATCTTTAAAATATCTCTATCTTAGAAGAGGTGAGGAGGGACTGCGTTTTTTTACCCTATTTCACATTCAAAGTTCTAACCATATCATCGAAACCTTTGTTTTCACGTATAACAGTTTTATCGATCTCAAGGACCATTTTGAAGACCCAGAATATAGCATATGTGAAATCCTTTACAAATAGAGAAATCAGTACGAAACTTGCAATTTATGGTGGCAACATGGTGACAAATCGGGGCTAGGAGTCAAATGTGTCATTGCTAAGAATCTAGGAAGAAGGATCTGCTAGGCTGGAGGACAGCATCCAGTGCCTAAATCCACATCTCCTTACACACCCTCAAAAAAATGCTGTTTTTTAAGATCAGTAGCTCTACAGATTACACCACACCGAGAGAATCACGAGGAGAAGGAAGACCACAAGCGCTTTCTCTTTTGGTCTTGAAGTTTCGAGGATTTTTCATTGTCCCTCAAGTCTCCTGTGACAAGGCTAATTCTCTGAGTGTTGCTGGTTAATTTTTCCTGGTACACAGTGGGTCTTTTCATATGTAGATTTAAGTTTTCTCTTTTTCAGAAATAATTTTATATATTAATTTATTATAATATAATATACATTATATATTAATATGATATAAAACTAGTCTATTAATTTTTATATATACTAGTTTTACAAAATAATTTTGTTGTCTTCTCCAGGAATACCCATTTTATATATGATCACTATTTTTTTTGGCTTATCTTGTATTTAAAGCCTATTGTAACTATTAGCAGGTTACCAAAAGCAAATGATTACAACTATATTTCAAGTAAATAACTATAAAGCAAATATTAATTGCTTTTTAAGTTTTTCACAAGGTATTATTGTTAATGTTGTTACATGCCATCAAATCGGTTCCAACACATTGGTCCTACTCCATCCTCACACTTGTGATGAAGGAGGCCATTGCTGCAGCCAAGTCACTTTTTACCAAGCATGATATCCATTTCCAGAGACTGGTGTCTCCTGATAAAAGATCTAAAATATGTGAAATGAAATCTTATCATCCTTGCTTTTAAGAGGCTGCATTTCTTCACAGACAATTTGTTTGTTCTTTTGGCAATCTATGGTACTTTGAATATTCTTTGGCTATATTTCATAATTCAAATATATCAATTCATCTATGGTCTTCCCTATTTATTGTCTAACAATCACACACATGGGGCAACTGAAAATGTCATGGGTTGGGTCAGGCGCACTTTAGTCCTCAAACTGACATCCTTGTTCAACACTTTAAAGAGGTCTTGTACAGCAGATAGGTTCAATGCAATATATCATGATTGCTTGATTTTTACTCCGATGGATTTTGATTGTAGATGCAACCAATATGAAAACCTTGACAAACTTCAATCTTTTCTCTATTTATCATAGTATAATACCTATTGGTCCAGTTGTGAGGATTTTGGTCTTCCTAACAATAAATTATAATCCATAATGAAGGCTGCAGTCTGATCTTCACCATCAAGTGCTTCAAGTCCTCCTCACTTTCAGCAAGCAAGGTAATGGTATCTGCATATAGAAAGCTGTTAATAAGCTTTCCTCTCATTGTAACGCCCTGTTCTTCATGTAGTCCAGCTTCTCAGAGCATCTGCCCAGAATATAGATTGAATAAGTACGGTAAAAGGAAACAACCCTGACACACAAATTTCCTGATTTTAAACCATTAAGTATTCCTTCGTCCTGTTCATATAATTTCCTCTTGGTCTATGGATAGGCTCCAAATGAGGATATTAAATGTTTTGGAATTCATATCCTTCTCATATTTTATCCATAATTTATTATTATTATGATTCTGTTTTACACTTAATGGGCATAGATGTAAACATTTGTATAGTCAATAAAACACATGTAAACATCGTTCTGATATTCTCTTTCAGCCAAGATCCATCTAAAATCAGCAGTGATATCCCTTGTTCTACATCCTCTTCTGAATCTGACCTGAACCTCAGGCAGTACCCAGTTAATGTACTGCTGCAACCATTTCTGAATTATCTTCAGGAAAATTTTATTTGTTTGTTATAGCAATGCTATTGTTCTATAGTGTCTGAATTCTCTTGGGTCATTGTTCTTTGTACAAAAGGGATGTACAGATGGGATGTCTTCCAGTTGTTTGGCCATGTAGTTGTCCTTCACATTTCTAGTTAACAGTCCCAGAGTTTTATCAATATATTGAAACATTTCAAATGGTATTCTGTCAACTACTGGAGTCTTGTTTTACACAAAGGCCTTCAGTTTGGTTGGATTTTTCCTTCAATACTAGTACTCTTTCAGCCTATGCTACTTCTTAAAATGACTGTTAGCCAACTAAATGGTTTTAGATACATTGACTCATTGTATTCCATCTATTTTCTTTTGATGGCTCCTACACAGCTCAGTATTTTGGCCATCTAATCCTTAAATATTGCAATTAGAGCAGTGATTCTCAACCTGTGGGTCCTGACTCTCTGGGGGTCGAATGACCCTTTCACAGGGGTCGCTTGATTCATAACAGTAGCAAAATACAGTTATGAAGTAGCAATGAAAATAATTTTATGGTTGGGGAAATTCGTAACAGTAGCAAAATAGTTATGAAGTAGCAATGAAAATAATTTTATGGTTGGAGGGGGGTCACCACAACACGAGGAACTGTATTAATGGGTCGTGGCATTAGGAAGGTTGAGAACCACTGAATTAAGAGGCTAGAGTTTTCTTTCAATTCTCTCAGCGTGAATTATACTGAGCTCCTTCTTCTTTTTATGGCTTTCTGACTCGACCTTTGCAGATTCAATCGAATACGGTCTTCTAAATCTGCCCTTAGAAATATGATACCTGGTCATTTGTTTTCCCTCGTGATCCAATATATAATTATCACAGTTTTCAATATTTTCTACTGTTTTCACTTGAGGTTTTCCTCTGTTTCACTCTGTCATTGCTGTTGGACAATTTTTGAGTTCTGTTTTGATTCTGTATGTTTTTTGGTACAAGTAAACCTACAGAGACAACAGCTGGATTAATAGTTTCAAAGGGACACAGCAGGGGAGGTTGGTGGGAAATGGAGAGCTAACAAGTACAAGGTAGAAGAAATATCCAGGAATTAATAGTTTGATGGTTGCACAACTCTTATGAACGTGATTAAACTATTTAAACATATGTGAACTACATGTTGGTGAAACTGTTAAAAATAAACTAATTAATCAAAAAAATTAAACTTTGAAATAGGTCTTGTGTAACAGATGCCCAAGGCAATATTATTTAATTCCCTGGCTGCTGCTTCACTGGGGGTTGATTGTGGATCCAAATAAAATGAAGTCCTTGACATATTTAATGAATTAAAAACACGAAAAAATCCACTTATCTCTGTCCATCTAGCAACTGTCTCTGGGACTAAAAATAGCCCAGAAATATGGAGAATGTCATACAGAACATGAATTCTAAATACCATTTTCCTTTTTAAAAAGGAGCAAGGTAATGTGAAAACCAAAAATCAAGCACACTAGCTTTGTGAAGCCCTGGTGCTACAGTAGGTTACACATTGGGATGCTAACTGAAAGGTCAGTAGTTCGAACCCACCACTGCTCCACATTAGAAAATGAAGCTGTCATAAGAGCTTTCGACACGGAATCCAGGATAAATAAATCCCTCAGGAACAATAATGGGAGCAGTGATACTATGAGGGTAGGGGGCAGATGGGGGAAGAAAGGGGGAACTGACCACAATGATCAATGTATAAATCACCACCACCACCACCACCACCACCACCCCCCCAGTGAAGGGGACGAATAACAGAAATGTGGGTGAAGAGAGAGAGCGGATGGTGTTAGATAGGAAAATAATAACAATTTATAATTTATCAAGGGGTCATGAGGATGGGAGAGTGGGGGAGAAAAGGAAAAAAGAGGAGCTGATACCAAGGGCTCAGGTAGAAAGAAAATGTTTTGAAAATGATGATGGCAACATATGTACAATTATGCTTCATAAAATTTATGTGTGGGTTGCTATAAGAGCTGTAAGAGCCCCCAATAAAATGATTTATTTTAAAAAAAGAAAAAACAAAGAAAGGTGAAACTGTCTGCTCTTATACAGATGTACAACCCTAAGAGTACATTCTACTTTGTCTGACAGACTTGCTATGAAGCAATGTAAAGAAAGGGCTAATTCCCAGGATGGGATAGAGAATATATAAGATTAGCTAAAAAAAAATAAATAAAAGGTTGAGCCATAAAATAAAGAAATGCTTCAAAAAAGCAGCAAGCAATAAGAACTTGGAAGCCATCTTTAAAAGAATTCTCACTGGACAATTGTGGGATCGTTAAAAGAATAATTGATAATGACCCATTTCATAAAATAATGTAAAGAAGGGCTAATTCCAAGGATGGAAAAGAGAAAGCATGGGATTAGCTTAGAAATGAACATCTTTTAGGCAGAAAATAAGGAAATGCTTAAAAAAAGAACATCCTGAGATTTGTTTTTGGCTAATGCCTTCAGTGCAACTTGGAATATTTCATTCAACACTATTGCTTCTTGATAATATGCTTGAAACAGCTGAACATTAGCCAGTTCTTTTTGGTACAATGACTGTGTATTCATTCAATCTTCCTCAGGTACTTCCCATATTGTTCGATATTTTGCCGTTATTGATGCTGTAATTTGGTTCCGTCAAGTCAGTTCTGACCCATAGCAACCCCATGCACAGCAGTGAAAACACCACCCAATCCTGCGCCGTCCTCACACTTGTCCTAATGATTGAGCCCATTGTTACAGCCCCTCAGTCAATCTATAAATATAGGAGTCTGTATACATGAGCCTACCCAGATGGAATATGCATGAATCAGATCAACTATTTGTAGAAAGAGTGATAGGAAAGCAAATTATCATCAGCCCAAGCAACTCATCTCCAAGTTCAGGATAAAGCTGGAAAAAAAAAATTAAAACAGGTAGATGAAAACCAAGATATACCTTTGAATATATCCAACCTGAAATCTCACAAACATACTTGTTTCATTCAACATTAATGACCAAAGACAGGAGAAGAGGCTCCAAAACTTGCTCTTGAACATAGCGTAACTAAAGTGATTGGATGAAGAAATGATGGTGTAAAAGAGCTAAACAGAATATGTCAAAGAGAAACTTGAGAAGACACGGTATTATACTGAATGCGCAAAAACTTACATCCTGTTGGGAAAAAAGGTATTTGCAATGAAGAAGTCATTGGTCTTATAACATTTTAACATGTCATTTCCAACTTCATTTTAATCATACAGGCTGTATTTTACAACTAATGATCATTTCTCTTTATTTCCATCTTTTACATTCCAACCATCAGTAATTATCAATGAACTTGGATGGCATGTTTGGTCAAAACTGAAAAATTCTTCAATTTCTTCATCACTGGCTTTAGAGGTTACTATGTAAAATTATATAATAGTTGTATTAACTGGTCTTCCTGGTAGGTGAAAAGATATACGCCTACTGCAAATAGCCTAGTACTTCAAAATAGATCTTGAAAGGTTCTTTATGATGATTACTGTAATGCCATTCCTCTTCAATTTCTCACTGTCAGCATAGTGAACTGTCCACTCCAAAATGGCCAATACCTGTCCATGTCATCACACCAATACCTAGGATACTGATCGTCTTCCAATTTTCCTAGATACATAATGTGTGCATTTCATGTTCCAATTATTATTAGATGTCTGCAAGTGCTTCTTCTCAGTTTGAATCCTGTCCCACCACTAAATGAAGGTCCTGAAAGCTCTGCTTCTTCTGTGTCAATATGGTTAACTGTACTTTGTGGAGGCGGATCTTCCCAGTCATGTCTGGAATGCTTTCAAACTCAAGGGCTCATCTTCTGTTACTATATTAGACAATGTTCTCATACTATGCACAAGGTTTTCAGTGGCTAATCCCTCACAAGTAGACAACGTATTTCTTCTTCCTAGTCTGTCTTAGTCTGTAAGTGATGATGAAATCTGTCTACCACAGGTGATCCAGCTGGCATGTGCCACACTGGTGACACAGCTGGAGAATCACAATGACATGCAAACTGAGAGACAAATGGTAGACAGGTTAAGTTTAGTTAATCAATTTTACAATGTTAAATTCAGGGACTTTCAAGCAACTTAAATAAAATTCATTAAACCATCTTCATCTCACTATTTACCTACATGCTAATCCTGGCTCTCAAGTCTCCAAACTTCAGTGCTTTTGAACTACTTCTGCCACCTACTACCCAGATCAAAATCAAATAGAGGGTCAAGAAGAAGAGGCATAATTAACATACTTACTCCTGACTTTATTAAGTGCATAAGCTTTAGCAAAGGATTTAACATACTTTTTAGGTACAAAAATCTTTCTTCAGATGAAATCTTCTAAGAAAGTTTAAAAGTTTACTTTACAATACAAAAGTAGGAACTACTATAGTTAAAATGGACATCAGAAATCTGGAGGCCCTCCAATCCAGTACTCCCTCAATGCAAGAACACTCTGTTTTATTACCCTGGCATTCCATGATGCTCACCTTCCCGACATGATCGCTGAAGACAAAGGGGGTGCACAAGCAAATGTGGTGAAGAAAGATGATGGAGCCCAGCTATCAAAAGATATAACGTCTAGGGTCTTAAAGACCTGAAAGTAAACAAGCGGCCATCTAGCTCAGAAGCAACAAAGCCCACCTGGAAGAAGCACATCAGCCTGTGTGATTACGAGGTGCCAAAGGGATCAGTTATCAGGCATCAAAGAACAAAAAAAATTATATTATTGTGTGCTCACCTCCCAGATATGGTCACTGAAGGCAAATGGGTACATAAGCAAATGTGGTGAAGAAAGATGATGGTGCCCAGCTATCAAAAGATATAGCGTCTGGGGTCTTAAAGGCCTGAAGGTAAGCAAGCGGCCATCTAGCTCAGAAGCAACAAAGCCCACATGGAAGAAGCACACCAGCCAGTGTGTTCACGAGGTGTCGAAGCGATCAGGGATCAGGCATCATCAAAATAAAAAAATCCTATCATTGTGAATGAAGGGGAGTGTGGAGCGGGGACCCAAAGCCCATTTTTAGGCAACTGGACATCCCCTTATAGAAGGGTCATGGGGAGGAGACGAGCCAGTCAGGGTGCAGTGTAGCAACGATGAAACATACAATTTTCCTCTAGTTCCTAAATGCTTCCCCCTCCCAGCCCCCCCAAAACTATCATGATCCCAATTCTACCTTACAAATTTGGCTAGACCAGAGGATGTATACTGGTTCAGATAGGAAATGGAAACACAGGGAATCCAGGACAAATGATCCCTTCAGGACCAGTGGTGAGAGTGGCGATACTGGGAGGGTGAAAGGAGGGTGGGGTAGAGAGGGGGAACCAATTACAAGGATCTACATGTGACCTCCTCCCTGGGGGACAGAAAAGTGGGTGAAGGGAGATGTTGGACAGTGTAAGACATGACAAAATAATAATTTATAAATTATCAAGGGTTCATGTGGGAGGGGGGAGCGGGGAGGGAGAGGGGAAAATGAGGAGCTGATGCCAGAGGCTTACGTGGTGAGCAAATGTTTTGAGAATGATGAAGGCAACGAATGTACAAATGTGCTTTATACAATTGATGTATGGTATGGATTATGATAAGAGTTGTATGAGCCCCCAATAAAATGATTAAAATTTTTTTAAAAATTAAAAAAACAAACTGGAGGCCTGGCCCCAATCCCAACTATGTGGAAACCTCCATCCCCCACACCCACACTCACCTCAGAAGAATGCACTTCAGAGGACAGCACTGGGCTACAGTTTGGGGAGAGGGGCGCATAGGATTAGAGCACAGGGGAGAAAAGCAAAAGGGATGGAGAGGGAGGAGCGGAAATCCTGGTCCCCAAGCCCTAAGGATGGTGTTCCTGCTCAGAGTAGACAACGCACAGGGAGGACCGCAGGGCTGGCCCCACCAAGGGACACGGTGTCCCTCACTGAACCATGACGCTGCGGAGGACAGCACTGCAGACACAGTGCGGGAATAGTGCACGGCCTGGCCCCATCACGCAGCAGAGCAGAGGGGGAACAGAGTGATGAAACCCCTGGGGAATACCAAAAAATAGACTTGGGAGACAAGAGTATAGCATCCCCATCAGACTCGACTGGAAAACACTTGTAAGGCCAACAAACAGAACTTGAACTATTTATAGGCTTTTCCATTTTTGTCAGTGGCTTTCTTTTCATTATTGTTATTTGTGTTTGTTTTTTGCTGCTGTTGCTATTGTTTTGTTGCTTTTGACTTCCTTTGTTGTTTTATTTGGCTTTGCCTGGTTTTTGCACTTATTAATGTATCTGCATGTCTATCTAGATAAGATAGGCAGGATAAATAATTTGGAGATGAGAAGAATGGGACCAATGGTTCCAGGGGATTATGGGAAAAGGGGAGGTGGGAGAAAGGAAGGGAAGGGGGGACCAAACCAGAGACAAGGGAACAACAAGTGAACTAAAATCAATGGAAGGAAGGTCATAGGATGCCTCAATCAAGGGCAATGTACCAGCGAGGAATTACTAAATACGAACGAAGGCCGAACATGATGATGGGACAAGAGGGAAGTAAAAAGGAATACAGGATAGAACCAGGGGGCAAAGGACACTTATAAAGGCCTGAATATAGGCATGTACATATGTAAATATATATATAATGAGAGGGAAATAGAACTATGTACTCATATTTATATGTTAAGAATTAAGGTTGCAGATGGACATTGGGCCTCTACTGAAGTACTCCCTTAACACAAGAACACTTTGTTTTAACAATCTGGCATTCTGTGATGATCACCTTCCCGACACTATTGCTGAAGACAAATGGGTGCATAATCAAATGTGGTGAAGAAAGCTGATGTGCGTCTTAAAAGGCTTTAAGATAAACAAGCAGCCATCTAGTTCAGAAGCAATAAAGTCCACATGGAAGAAGCACACCAGCCTGTGTGATCATGAGGTGGCGATGGGATCAGGCATCAGGCATCAAAGACCCAGAACAAAAAATCGTATCAATGGAAACCCAAAGCCCATCTGTATGCAATTGGACATCCCCTTACAGAAAAGTCATCGGGAGAGAAGAGCCAGTCAGGGTGCAGCATAGCACCAATAAAACACACAACTTTCTTCTAGTTCTTTGGTGCTTCCTTCACCCTACAATCATGACCTCAATTCTACCTGACAAATTGGATTAGCCCAGAACATGCACACTGCTACAGATAAGAGCGTGCACCACAGGGAATCCAGGATAGATAAACCCCTCAGGGCCAACAAGGAGGGTAGAGATACCAAGAGGATTAGGGGAGGGTGGGGGAAGAAAGGGGAACCAATCACAAGGATCAATCTAGAATGGAAAAGTGGGCAAGGAGCGACGGAGGATGATATAAGATATGGAAAAAATAATCTATAACTTATCAAGGGATCATGAGGGAGGGTGGGAGAGGGAGGGACGGGGAAGAAATGGAGAACGGATATGGGGGGTGGCTCAAGTGGGAAGAGAATGCTTTGAAAATGATGATGGCGGCATATGCGCAAATGTGCTTGACACACTGGAGAAATGAATTGATTGTGATGAGAGATGTAAGAGCTCCCAATAAAAGTATTAAAAAAAAAAAAGAAATCTGGGTGCAAATCTATTCTGGGCAACCTCCTTGGTAGCTCAAGGATCAGTTAGAAAACTGCTGCTGTATACAATTATGAACTCAAATCAATCCCAAACTACTACCATCGAGTTTGTTTTGACTCATAACAACAGAGTAGAATCACCCATTATAATAAGATGCTGCACATCTTTATGGAAGTAGATTGCTACATTAGTGTCCCATGGCGTGGCTGGAGAGTTCCCCAGAGAGCAACTGGTGAGTGGAGTGCCTTAATTATTGCACTACCAAGGGCTCCTACCTAACATTATAAATACAGTATAAATGGTAAAAGTAATCACTAAAAAAGAAGAAATTTATACTAAAGAAACAAACCCATTATTTACTGAGGAACATAAACAATAGAAATATAATGGCTTTTTAATAACTAGTATGAGGAACATAAAAAAGTTCATGGGAAAATAAAATAAAAGACAGTGGAATTTTTCCACAAACTTCTGAAATCCCCTGGCAAATTACAACAGAAGTATAAATATAAATCATTTGACATTATGCTACTCTTCCTTCTTAGACGCCACCAATTTATACAAGGGTTATGTTCTTTATAATATAATGTGCATGTATTATAAAGATGTGTGAATAAACCTTTATGAACTGATAAGAGGTTCAGAAAATATTTTTATGAAGATAATAATATCATTTACTCCTAATCTTGACAAATATGTAGCTCAAATTTTCTAGCTAGGATACTAGCTTTTTAACAAATAGCATGTCATTTTAGGGTCATTTTTAATGTCTGGTTTCTTCAGTTTTCATTCTCTATTGAAAGGAAAACCTAAAAACTCTTCCAACTTTAAAACAACCACAAGTGAAAATGAAGCAGTCTCTTGGTATTGTTTGTTTTGGTGGAAGCAGACCCAAAGCAGATTAATAGTTAACAAAGCTTCTGTATGATATACGAAAGAAGCCTTGCATTTAAAAAGTACTTAGACTGTATTTACAAAAGAATCTCTATGATTAATTATTCAACATTTGGATTGGACCGGAGCATGACTTTATTATGCTCTGTGTAAATGAACTACTTAATGTTATAAGGAACACTCAATGTAGTGAGCTCAATGAATTTCGGACCTGTTACAGTACAACAGTTTTTCCAATTTTTTAATCAATGGACACATTTTCATGTTAAATCAGTGTGGATTTATTTCACTTGTACTTTAAAAATGTTTACTTAAGCCCAAAATTTTGCAACTCAATTATTTTATATTCTAAAACTGAATGGAATTTAAATCAATGTATTATTCATAAAGCACAGACATCGGGAAAAACAAAGCTGTGCAGTACTTCGTTCAAAGCTGTTAAATTGCTAAAGCATTCCGTATTTATGCATGCAATATTTAATTGTGTTTTTAACACACAAGCTTGTTTATGTCAGATCAAGATATGCCAAAAATTCTACACCAAACAATTTTTGTTTATAATTAAAGCAATCATCAATCCAAGGATTGTTATCCATTTTATTTCATCTCTACATAAAAAAAAAACTAATTTAAAAAAATTTAAAATTCCCTTGAAATGGTAAGATAAATGAAAATGTAAGAGCTTTCACATAATAACAGTAAGCTGACCCTTTGGGAAATGGTTGACTTTCTCAATACAAGGTATTCAAAGCTCATTCAAAAGTGTTCTTTTAGAATGCAGATATCAAAGATGTTGCAAATGTTCAAGAGAAAATTAGAACTTACCAGATGTTCTAATCCAGCTTTGATGCTTCCAGATTCCCTAAAATAGAAGAATAAAAGTTCTAAATGGTTGATAAACCCGTCTGCTATAATTTATGCTTACTTCAAAAATGATTTATAATCCATTATAATTTTTTCATGTATCTTTAATAATGTTCATAATAAGGCTGTTTTAAAAGCAAAATAATTCACAAAATAGAAAAAGTTTATATCTAAAAGATGTAACACTAAAATAGGTATTCCACTAACAAAAAGAATTTTGTAGATGCTTGAGTCAATGAAGGACAAAAAGATTCAAATATAATATTCTACTAGTTGTACAATATTAATTCACATTAGCTTTTATACAAAATGCTCGTGAGTACATAAAATATCAAAGTAAAAACTTCTTCCCTCACATTAATTTTTTAAATTAATGCACACTACAAATTGGGGGTTATGATTGTTTTAATATTTAAAAACAAAGTAGTATCAAAGAAAATATAAAAATCAAATATCATATTTTTAAGTATTTATTAATTTTCACTGTGAATGGCACTGTTGCTACAACCAAGCTACATATATTCACGCAAGTAAAAAAAAAACATATATATATATATATATGTATTTAAGACAATTTAAATATACATTTAGTGAAAGGCAGCAAACACCTGGACTTTTTGCCTACTTTCAGTCTATACTAATTCATTAGTAGTAAATTGTTCACTTTTCTCACTCTGTTGGGTCAAACAGTATTTTACTTTTATCATAAATATCAACCCTTATCTTAACAAGAAATTGTAATATTATCACATTAGAAAACTATTACGACATCTTTCAACTACCAACAACATTGCTGTATTCATACAATTTAATCTCCTCCCTCGTCCTTTTTCTTTCACCAAAGAGGCCCACGTTTGATTCTTTTCTCTTTCTATTTGTCTCCTGTATGTCCTTTGTCTAAAATATACTTCTGTTTGCTCCCCCGTCTTAACTATTTTGTCTTGAAAACGTTTCCAAACATTCCTCTCTGTTCAGACACTATACTCATGGCTTCAAATTCCCACCTCCTCTGATTAGAACTCCTCTGTAGCCATTTATATCTATTTCCTGCTTCTAGTACATTCATATCCAATGTTTAGATATTCCAGGGTTTATATAACTCATTCTCTGGGTGTATTCCTAAACATAAATGACAGGGATAAATTACAACAAAGTGTAATAGAAGGCTAATATGAATGATTATTTTATTCTTTATATTAACAAAATTACTACATTTAATAGAGCTGAAAATGAAATGCATCTTTGTTTTTAATGAAAAGAAAACATTCCTATATTTAGCTATGCAATTTAAAATTTAAACAAAAAATAATATCAACAACCAACTTAACTCACTGCCATCGGGTCGATTCCAAATCATACTGTTCCTATAAGACAGGGCAGAACTGCCCCTGTGGGTCCCTGAGATTATAAATCTTTACAGGGGTAGAAAGCCTCATCTTTCTCCCACAAACAGTTAGTGTTTTTAAACTGCTGACTTTGGAATAGAAGCTTAATGCATAACCCACTACGCTACAATAAAATAAGTGAATACTACAAATATAAATGTGCACACAGAATTCCCATCACGGATCTCAATTTGATACGTTTTTTGTTTTTCTTTTTAAAGATTTTTTATGCAGTGTTTGTGTTTCTTTCCTCCTTTCTGTATATATATATTTCAACACAAACAGGGCACTGTGTTGTACTTTCTTTCACTTTATATATTTTGGAGTTTGTATCATAATAATTTCATTTTTTCCCATACCTTCATTGTCACATAATGGGTTTTATCAGAAAAGAATATTGCAATAAAAAGGACAAAAATGCTCAGATTCAAAGTACAAGTCCACAATTTATTATCTGAAACCAATTGGGATAGAAATAGATCATCAGAATCTTTCAGATTTTATAAGATAGTAAGATAAACAATACCAAATGAGGGGACTTCAGTGTATGGAAAAATTCAATTGAGAGATTAAAGGAATGGAAGTGTCCTTCTATGCTGCAATAACACTTTCAGAAGGTATAGCCATATCTAATCATTATACCCAGTCATAATTCTGAAAGAAAATGTGAATGTTCACACCAGTTGTAATAAACAAAGACTATAAATAGCTTCGTTTCACCTCAGGATAGTTTTCCCCACCAGCTGAATTTACCACATACTTCAAGAATACCTCCCAATTTTCTGGATTTTTTTTGCATTTTAGAAATGATAAGAAACTGTTGCTTAAAAATAATAATAAACTAGTGGGTCAGAACTGACTTGATGGTACCTAACACTGCTTTGCTATGATTCCAACTCATTCTTTATATTAAAGAATATTTTTAAATGGAATGCCAAAAGGAAAAATGAACTTTTTTCCCCTTATTACCAAATATAACACAATGCAGTCCATTGAAGGATCTTGGTTAACCAACATCCTTATTTATCACTTCGATCTCTGTGGTGTAATGAATTGTTAATATGGTACTTCTAGACACAGACTTTGTCATTGCAACCAAAGGCTTGGGTGGGACCATGCAAATAAATAGATGGGAAAAGAGCCAGCTCAGAGCAAGAACAGGCGACCTCACTTCTGTCAGGAAAGAAGAATCCCGAGTGGAGTGTCTCCATGGGATCCAGAGATGTGGCCAAGCAGTATCAGCCAAGGCAGAAGCACCAAAAGCACGCGACAGAGTAACGCACTTCCCAGCTCCAAAAGTGAGAAAGCGCTGTTGGGCAGGAGCTCACTTACAAAGTAGGGTGTTTCTATGCACTTAATTAGTGGGGTTGGATTTGCTGATTCACAAAGCTAAAATCAAACATCTTTAAGCTGAAGGTTATGGAACAGTGTGTGGCCTTTGGGCATTTATCAGTAGCATCAAGAGAACTGTCTAACACTGCCTGTGCAGGGCAGAGGCCACGAGGTTGCATAGCATGACTGAGAAGAGGTATCATGATTCAAAGAATTGTATCCTTCACATTTCTGACTCTGAATTATAACTTGTTAATGTACTAAATAAATCCCATTGTCTGTGTATTGTCTGTGAGTTCTGTGTGGTTACTGCAAAGAATTTTCAAACCAGAGAAGCAAAAAGTGCTTTGAGAGATTACGGTTGTTGTCGGAAAAGACATTTCTGACTTCTGCCTCATATGAATCACCTTGGGCTAAAGTGTAATCGGATTATCCTTCCCTCTTGTGAAGTCAGAGGAGGACAGTCATGGTCTCTCTGCCCTGCGTACAATCTCCAGGCATCATCTTTCTTCAGCTATCTTACTACAATAGCCCTTAAATGGATCTCAAAGTTTGCTACCCTGTCCCATTGTCAAGGAATTCTCCAAGGACTATGAAATTTCCTAAAATGTAAATGTGATCATACCAAGTCCTTTCTTAATATTCTACACTTCCCCACTATACTTGGGTTTGCCACTGCCTCTTCTAGATCCTGGTGGCACAACCACTGAGCACTTAGATGCTAATCAAAAGATAAGTAATTGAAAAACTACTAGGGCGGGGCGGGGGATTGTAGTCTGTATGTGCACGCACAGGAGCGCTCACACATCTATACACACCCAAAATGTTGGTGAGAAAGAAGCTGTTCTGCTTTGCTTTCTTTTAAAGGAGTACACCAAAAGACATACATTCACCGCCATTCTGTCAATTCTGACTCAGCAAATTTATATTGCGTTTCCCAGACTGTAATTCTTTAGAGGAGCAGACAGTCTCATCCTGCTCTCATGGAATGTCAGATTTGAACTGCCAAACTTGAGCTTAATCGCCCAAAACCTGACTCAACAATGGGAAGGCATAATGGTCTCAGCTCTCTGTGCTGATTCTTAAATTTCCAAGCCGAGTCTCAGAAACTTCACCATGCAGACATTACCTGAAGGAAACCCTGAGGACTATGAAACAACCAGATGAGAAGTTAATTCAGGAAGCAACAATATAAAGCAAGTAGAGGGTGTTCTAAAATTAGTAAAGTACAGCAGTCTAAGTAACTGGTGACTAAAATGTAAAGTTAGAGGTCATCCATAGCATTAGGGACTAAACCATCAGAAACTGACCTGGCCTGAGGCTGGATACGGCGAGTCTGAATGATGCAAACCAAAAAAAAAAGGCCGGGGGAGTGGGTGAGGAAGACATCACAGCGGTGACAATTTACTTAAAAAACCATTTAGGGTATTTTGCTTGGTTAAAGGGCTAATAAATATATTTTGTTATGCTTTCAATGGGAGGGTTGGTATGTAAGAATTTTATGTCACAATTTATATTTTTAAGTTTATAATATAAAACCATTAGAACATTCTGTTTAAGTAAAATAAAAAAGATGAATAAAAGAAAGCAGGAAAAATTGCTAGGGGTAAAGGTGGTGAAAAGGTTTTTCACAATGATAATTATCTACATTTAAATGTGCTAAAGATTTCAGATTTAGGGGAAAAAATACAACAAAGTAACTTTTATAGGAGACATATACCCAAAGTATCCAGAAAGGTTTCCAATAGGGATAGAAGAAAATATAATGAGACAAATATAAACCATAGAGAAAGCTGAGGTAGCAATTTTAATACAACAAGGAGAAAAAGGGCATTTTAGCCTAGTAAAAATAACCGTATATCAAGAAATAATCATTTATATTTTATATACTTTATATTTTATATATAGGAGTATATTTTATATACTCCTAAAGATTAAAATGTATTACTGTATATACGCGAGTATAACCCGACTCAAATATCAGCTGAGACACCCAATTTTACCACAAAAACTGCGCTGGAAAACTCGGCTTATATTCAAGTATATACAATACACTTTGGGACACCAACATATAAACAAATTCTCCATAAAAATCAATTTTCTGTAGTTTCACTTTGCAAAAAGACAAGGGATTATGTTGGACTACCTCAAAATAACACAGATAAAGCATCACAACTATGTAAACAGCAGAGAGTGAGAGAGCGTGAGGGCATAAAACCTTAGAAGCCAAAGCTCTAAACCCAAAGTTAAGCTCTACTATAAAATCATGAGTGTGTGTTCAGGTAACAGGTATCCACTTTTCTAATGATGACTACCTATGATGTGAGGGTTCCATGCAGTTTTGTAATGAACGATTTGTCTTTAAGTCACATCTGCCGGGGAGTTAGAACAGGGGCATACAATTCTTACTGAGCCATATCCTAGTGGCCTAACTGGTTGTCCCTTGCACGGCTAAAGTGCAAGGTCAGCAGTCTGAACCGACCAGCAGTTCCAAGGGAGAAATATAAGGCTTTCCGCTCCCATCAAGACTTGTTGCCTTGGAAATCCTGGGATTTCTACTCTGCCTGATACAGTCACTGAGTCAGGATTGACTTGCTGGTAGTGGGTTTTGTTTGTTTGGGTTTTAGAGCATGTAAGGCTTCAAGCTTTTTCTGTAATTTAGAAGTTGAACATGCAGCAAGTAAAGGGGACAGTTATGAAGAAAACATTGGGTACTAGGGGTTGATTCAATCTTTTCAAAGTTAAGGAAAATTTACATAACATTAAAGAGCAAGCCAAGTCCTACACTCAGTGCTAACAATGTGTATATAATAATTGCCTTAGCTGCCACACAGTGGTTATGAAAAATCCAGCAAGATAAGGTATATGATGATACAGTAAGACTGTAAAAAACAAAACCTACTTAAGGCAGAAATCTGTCAGGGAATAAAAATCCAAATGTTTCCCATGAAAAGGAGTAGTAGAACAGTGGGAAAACGGAACCCTACCAAAGCTGAAAAACTTGAGAGACCCAGAAAAGCAAGGCAGTTCCTTTGAATTCTCGCTCTCAGAAGTGTCTGACTGTATATTTTAAAGGATAACGCACTATAGAAATATGTTATTATGATGAATGACATTTCAATAGGGAAGTGTTATAAAAGTGATTCAAAAAACGTAAGTGAAATTTTAAAATAGAGATGCAAGGTCCAAGACATTGATAGAAGGATCTTGCCACAAACAGGATAAAACCTGTCTGTCCTCTTTAGTGGTCTGTCTCTTGGGCTGTCCCTGTCATGACTTCATCAATATTTGTGCAACTCCTTTTGCCCTGTGCTGAAAGCAGACTTAATTCAATTATAGGTCTCAAAACTGATAAAATGGTCCTGCAGTGGAAATGGGAAGAGATTATTGGCAAGTGAATAAAGATCTGTATCGAACTAGCACACAGGAGTACAGCAGGTCTTTTTTAATCATTCCCTGTCTTAAATCCTCTGGGAACCATGAGTTTCCCTTCCTCTCATTCAGCACATCGATTTTTGAATTAGACTGCAATATTAAATAATTAATATACTTGCCATGATTGATGTTTTGCATTAGTTGAATATTAGGTTATCAATCAAAATCCACTTGGTTTAATGTAATAATATTGAAAAAGTGTCACGGGCTGTTCATCCAATTTGTAGTTGAGGCAGCACAGATAGTCATGTTGGCCTAACACAATGCTCAGAAGCAGAAAATGCAGTGCCGACATTTTGAAACGAACTGGGACAGGTGGAGGGGGTTCTCAATAAACCTTCTGGCACCTGTCAGTTTCAGTCTTGGGTCTGCTTCCAGCAGAGATGCCATGTATCCATCATGTCGCGGCAGGCAAGAAACACATAAAATTAAGATACTATTTTACCTTTGTTGCAGAGAATTTCATTATTTTGCCAAAAGAGTCTGTTCTAGATCCAGGAGCGAATGCTATCATAAAGCTATTATACTCTCTTAAAAACTTATAAAGTAAAAAAACTAAGGTATTTTTTTAATCAAGTGTTCTAGGAAGGGACTGACTTCTACAACATATGGGAATAACAACTAAAGTGAGCATTCAGGCTTTTTAAAGAACTAAAGGAACCAGGTGAAGGAGCCGCAATTATTAACAGCATTTATTTTGAAAAAATTATGCTTGTTTTTTTCTAATGAAATAGCATTCTCCTTTACCCTCAACAGTTCTTCCCTACAATTATTAAAATATTAGCTTGAAAAGAAGCTTGATTAATTGCTACTCTCAGTAAAAGTAAATAATTTTCTCATCAATCCCTATTATATCAATTCAAAATCTATTATGATAATATTCAAAAAGTGACATTATAAAATAGGGAGGTTTTTTTGGTATGGAGTAGAAGCTTAACAAAATAAATACATATCAAAACCATTTCAGAGTGAGCCAAAAATTGAGTGAGTGTATAGTTATAAAATACTCATAAGCCATAATGTAGGTAACTCGCTGAAGTAGCATTAAAGCATCATTTCACTGACCAAGTCTTTAATAAATAAAAGATTAAATGTTTACAACCAGTAATATATATGTATTATACTACATAAAATGTACACACCAACAGTAATTATGAAAACAAAGTCACTCTGAAACAACTGAAATTTATGATAGGTCTGTCATGAACTAGAACTATTTTTCAACTTCAAATAGTAACTAGGCTGCAGTTTTTTTCTACAATTACATATATAAAAGCTAAGATGACAGTTAATTTTTCATTTTCTATTTCATTAAGTAAAATCTACAGGAGTTGCTTGTCCACATGATGAAATCATGGTTTTAAAAAATATGGATATATAAACAGTAAAAATATCTATACCTTCTATAGCATGCAACCACTGATAAAAATTTTACATGTATGAAAATCTTTCCTGCTAAAAATGTTATTAATGAAAATTGTTGTAATATTTACATCTAAGAAAGACATTGGTTCAAATTCCTCCTCAAATACTTATTAAATGGATAATTTTAACAAGTTAAATACCCGTTCTAAATATTCACTTTTCTTACCCAACTTCAGATCAACACCTTACCAGATTATCAGCATACATCTAGAAGTTACTCAATAATAAGCTCTGCTTCCATATGCCAGAATAATAATCCATTAAGGGACTTCATTCCTCAATCAAAAATCAAGAAATAACTTCATAGGGGCTTTTTACAAGCTATCTGTAAACTTGTTTCATCTGTAATATCTATTAACGAAAGCCAATCAAGTGCTCAATCTCACCACCCAGAACAAGGCCAAAGGCCAACTGTGGAAAGACCATCGACTGCTCTTATGGAAGGTCACCTTGAAGCTAAAGCAAATTAAAACAAGTCCACAGAATCAAGACACAGCCTTGAATGTATCCAACAAAATTAAGACACCATCTCAAAGCAGGTTCAACACATTTGATGAAAATGCCCAAAGACTAGACAAATTGTGGGAAAACATCAAAGACGACATATATGAAGAAAGCAAAAGGACACTAAAGAACTAAGAAAGAAAATACCAAAGTAGATGTAAGAAGAAATTCTGAAACTCACTTGAACATATAGAGCTAAAGCAAATGGATGAAAGGATGAAGTGCAAAACTGAACAGAAATTTTCAAAGGGCAGCTCAAGAAGACAGGCTAAATTATGAAATATGCAAAGATTAGAAGTTTGAAAACCACAAAGAACAAGACAGGGATTTATGAGGATAAGTGAATTGTTTTCAGCCTACATCCATCTAACATTTAATAAACATGGAGACAGGGGAAGCTGAATGGGTGTGGGATGGAGAGTGGGAGTAGACTAACAAATACATAGAGGTTTGCCAGAAATATTTGATATTTGCCCATGGGTATTGACCTTTGCTGCAAATATATCTGTGAATGTGGGGCACATACAAACACCCACTCCCACCGAATCAATTCCAATTTAACACAACCCTACAGACAGGGTAGAACTACCCTCTTTGGGATTCTGTGGCTAGAAATCTTTACAGGAATAGAAAGCCAAATCTTTCTTCCTCGGGGCAGCTGGTAGGTTCAAACTGCTGCCCTGTGGTTAGTACTAGTGTGCAACCTGGGCTCCTTATGTGGAGTATAACAGGGCAAAGTGACAAACACTTCTTGGACACAGCCCAACACTTTGAGGTAATAATGAGTGTGTGGGCCTAGGGGCTCAAGACCATAATCTGAGGGGTCACCAAAGTCAACTGGAGCAACATAATCCACAAAGACAATGTTCTACATTCGACTTTGGTGAAAAACTATTAGGGTCTTAAAATTTTGTGAACAGTCATCTATGGAACAACTATTGATCTTCCCCTGCCCAGAAGAAAGAAAAGTGCTGAAAATCAAAGATATATGGAGAAAATTAGGCCAGTGTATTAGTAATCATCAGTTCCAACAACTCTGAGATCAGAAGAAGTAGATGATGTCTGGCTACTGAGAACTGCTCTGAAAGGAATCACATTAGATGGACCTGAATACATGGAAGAAAAAGGTGAAACAAAATCCAGAATCATAAAACAAGACCAGGCTTACTGGTCAAATAGAATTGAGGGCGGGGGATGTTGGGGGTGGGGGGTGTACATGCCTGACACTACACAAACTCAATCTATGGCTCAATATTACCAAACAACAGAGGAGGAACAGAAGCACTGGGGTGGTAAGCATACCTTAAAATAAAAAAAAGCATCAACAACAAAAAATCCTGAGATCAAAGGGCAGCATTGGCTTAAGGACAAAGTTCAGAGGAGTCAGGAAAAAATGGGAATGGAAACAGGAAACATGGGCAGGATATAGGATAAGCAATGCCATGTAGGGATGGCAGTCAGTAAAGAAAGAAACTTTATGATTTGCAGTATGGAAAAACACTCTGCTCTGTAAACTGGCACACAATTCACAATAAAAAGGGGGTGTGGGGGTGTGGGGAGAGAGATAAAAGAACTGAAGAGAAACCTCAAGCTTCAAGTTGCAATATTGAGGAATTCCAAGGGCAAATACGGAACCCAAACCCAAAGCAAATGTCCTATCACAGTTCTGACTCATAGTGGGCTTCAGAGACTGTACATTTTTAGGGGAATAGAAAGCCATATTTTTATTCCTTGGAGCAGCTGGTGTTTTCAAACTTCTGACCTTTCAGTTAGTTAGCAACCCACAGAGAAGAGGAGACAGGAAGAATAATCTCAACATTTCCAAGTGACCTGATTGAGGCCAAGGAAGAGCAGACTGCCGAGCTCGGATGCATTATCCTTTGTCTTAAATTGTAAAACTGGAATAGAGACAGTAGAATAGAGTTGTGTTTTCCATGCCTGACACAAACTGAAATGGTGAACCCTGAGTAACTGCCCCAGATGGCCCAATGTCTGCCACACTGCCTTCCTACCCTACTTGCTCCACATTAGTCTAGGTTCCAATCACTCTAATACGCTACTCAGGAACACCAATTTCTTCCTATACAAGTTTAGTTATTCTTTGTCTGATAATCTACATTATTTGACTAAAATTTTCCCATGACTATACAAAAAGTACACCTTCTCAGGTCTAGTATTGTCTTCAAAATTATACCTTGATAGGGCATTTATCTACTTTAAAAAAAAGTCTTCTCATATTCTTTATATATGTTCAAATTCTAGATATTTATCATGTAAGAACCACTTAAACGCTCACTTCTATCATGTTCATAATAATTTCTTATATCTCTGAATGTACTGTAATTCTGTGACAGTTAATGGATAAGTACTCAGGTCTTTCCAAATTTCCTAAATCATGAGTGCAATAATGCAAGTAAAATGCTTAGCATATTGCATTTAACAAATATTACCAATTATTACTATACAATTTCTTCATAAATATTTTTAGGTCAGAAGCAAAAAGGTACTTTGGGATCCAATGCTGAGCATTTGGCAGGATTCATTAACCAATGCACTGACTTGGCTCCTTCCTGCAAATCATTTTCACAGATCATCAACTTTAAAGTCATGCAATGCAAAAACGACAAATTATCACCTACAGCAGTCCATATCTATTTCTAGATCAGAAAAAATAAGACCTACAAAGGTCAAATCACATTACCTGTTGTCTAACATTTAATTATTCAGTAATTATTTTAGGTGGCTTCTATGTACATATCCAGTCTCTAACGTTAATTATTTGTGTGGGTTAACCTTCTGCTTTATCACAAGAAATTTTTTGGTGAACTGACGCTTTGTGTGCAACATCAACCATATTTCAATTTTCCATATTCCATGCATTCAAGATAAAAATCTTTAGGTCTTAGAATAGGAAAATCAACTAAAAACATTTTATTTGTATTATTACTAATGATGACACTAACTGTCCAGTACCAGACTGATAGTCAAATGGCTGGTGATCCAAACCCACCCACATACACCACGAAGGAGAAATCTGGTGATCTGATTCCCAAGGAACACAACCTGGGAAACCATTTGGAGCAATTCTATATTACACACATTAAGTAGCCATGAGGGACAATTGACTATATAGCAACAATTATCAGCTACCGTTCACTGCCAGAACTGAAAGATCTCTGGAAGTCAATCACCACCCCCAACCCCAGCAAACTACAAGTATATGTAAAACATGTTTGAGTTCTATTTAGCCCTTGTACACAAGAAGCAATGAGTTTTTGGTTAATAGTTCTATAATTTTTTAGAAATGTATGCTGCTGTACTGCTGCAGATACAGTCAGTTCTGACTCAAAGACACTACGTACAACAGAAGGAAACACAACAGTCCCTCCACTCTTGAGGCCATTGTGTTAGCTACTGTGTCCATCTATATCTTGTTCCTCTATGTGAGTCATTGTCTTCCACATTGACTCTCAACTTCACCAAGCACAATGGCCTTCTCCAGGGTCTACGTCCTCCTGTTATGTTCAAAATAATGAAACAAAGCTTGACCATCCTCACTTGTAAAGAGCAAGACACTTTTGTTTGTTCTCCTGGCAGTCTGTGGTATATTCAATATTCACTGACAAACTTCAAAGGCTTCATTCAATTTTCCTTCGGTCTTCCTTAGTCACGGCCCAACACCACAAATGAAGGCACTGAAATGACCCTGGTTTGGGTAAGGAACATCTTAGTTTTCAAAATGATGTCTTTGCTTTCTTACACCATACAGAGAACTTTTGCTGTGGATTTGTCTAATGAATTATGCTGTTTGATTTAATGACTGCTGCTTTTATGGGTGTTCATTATGGGTCCAAGCAAAATTAATTTCTTGGCAACTTTAAAATTTTCTGCGTGTTAGGTCAGTTGTGAAGATTTTAGTTTTCTTTACATTGACTTGCTATCCATAATGAAGGCTACAGTCTTCATCAGCAAGTATTTCACGTATTTCAAGTCATCCATACTTTGAACAAACAAAATTACGCCATCCGCATATCACAGGTTGTTAACAAGCCTTCCTCCAATCCAGTTCATCTTCATATAGTCCAGCTGCTTGGATTATTTGTTCAGCATACAGATTAAATAAATATTTTAAAAGGACACAAATCCTGACACAAATTTTACTTGATATTTTTAAAATATTTTTAAAATAAAAGATCACTTTATTGGGGGCTCTTACAACTCTTATAACAATACTTACATCAATACATACAATAATACAATATATATAACAAGACAAACATCAACTGTATTATTATTTTCATATCATACACTGACCGCTGTCTCCTTTTCCCAATGGTTTCTGTTGCTTGTCCCCCTGGAGGGACGTGTGTGTGATTATAAGTCAATCATTACAATTGGTTCCCTCCTTCCTCCTCTTCTCTTTCTACCTTCTCTTCCCCTACCCTTCAGGTTATCATTACTCCCATTCCTCTTCCTGGATTCCGTGTGTCGTGAACTCATTTCTTATCTGTACCTCTGTACATGTTCTGGTCTTGCCGCAGAGAAAGGCAGTACTGGGGTCATGATAGTGGGGGGTGAGGAAGCCTCAAGGAACCAGAGGAGTACTGTGTGTTTCATCGGTGCTTTACAACACCGATTGACTCATCCCTTCCCTGTGAACCCTCTGTAAGGGGATGTCCCATTGTCGACAGATGGGCTTTGGTTCTCTGTCCCAAACACCCCCTCCCCCACCACCCCCGCCTTTCTTAACAACATGTTTTTGGTTTGTTTTGAGTCTTCTGATGCCTGTTACTGGTCCTGGCAACACCCCATGATCGCACAGGTTGGTGTGCTTCTGCCATGTAGACTTGTTGCTTCTCTGCTAGATGGCCTCTTGTTTAAACTTTAAGCTTTTCAGACCCAGATGCTATAACTTTTGATAGCCGGGCACCATCTGCTTTCTTCACCACATTTGCTTGTGCACCCATTTTGTCTTCAGCAATTGTGCAGGGAGGGTGAGCATCACAGAATGCCATGAAGCTAGAACAAAGCGCTCTTGCATTTTGGGAGGCATGAGCAAAGAGCGGAAGTCTGCCCACTACCTCTGTGTATTGCCATATAAATATATGTACATAGGCTAAAACCTCTATGTTTATGAACTAATGTATTTACATATATACACACCTATATTTATACCTCTATCCATAGTTTTACTTCCTAGATCATCCCTGTTTCCTTTTACCTTCCTCCTGCCCCACCATTACACTAGCTCTACTTCAGCCTTAGTAATTCCTCTCAGCTAGACTGCTGTTGCTCCAACACCCCCAGGATCTTGTTGCTGATTTTAATCCCCTAGTTTCCTGTTCAAATTTTGGGGTCTCTTCTGACATCCATTTAGGTCTTCTATTCTCTCTAGTAACCCTTACTTTCTTCATGTATAAAGTCATTTTTGCCATCACCTCACAACTTGTCTGGTCTTCAGGCATTAGTGTTCATTGTGTCAAATCGATACACCAGATTATGTTCTGATTCCCATAGATTTGTTTAAATTTTCTTCAGCTTCAACTTGAACGTGCATATGAGCAACTGATGGTCTCTTCCAAAGTTGGCCCCTGACCTTGTTTTGAATGATGACACTGAGCTGCTCCATAGCTCCACAGATGTAGCTGATTTGACTTCTGTGTATTCCATTTGGATAGGTCTGTGAGTATACTCATAATTTTGTGGTTGGAAAAAAAGGTATTTACCATGAATACATTGTTGGTTTTGACAAATTATTTCATGTGATTTCATGCATAGACTAGTTGACAATTAAAAAAAAAACCCTGATAGACACCACATATAGAAATGCTGATAAATTATATACCTAGTCAAATAGATGCAACTGTGTTGTCATTGCTAGCCACTACTGTATCAATTTCAACCCATAGCAACCCCACATGACAGTGTAATTACTTGTTTTGCATGCTATAATCTTTACTGGAGCAGTATTTCTCCTACAGCTCCACTGGGTAGGTTTGAGCTGTCAACTTCAGTCTAACAGGTAATCACTTAACTGTTGTGCCATAAGAGCTCCTTCCCTTCTATTATAGGGTTTTTGTGTATCAGACTGAACAAAAGGAAAATACCCTGGTGCCATATATAAAAAATAGAAAGAACTTTAGGTTGTCACTTTGAATTGCTGAAATATATATATATTTGGTGGAGAGAAATGTCTTAAGGGCTCTTCTACTGATGTCTCTGGAACACCACCTACCAAATGATTGGGTGGGACTAAGCAAACAGGGTGTGGATAACACTAACAGAAGGGACTGGTCAGTTTTTGTTACAACCAGAGAGAGAAACCTTGAAGATCTTGGAAGGGCACCTTCAAGATTTCTGTCTGAATTGATGGTAGAGACCATAAGCACCAGACTCCATGTCAGAGAGGCTCAGAAGTGCAGTGCTGATACCATGGGGTACCTTCTTTCAACTGGCCCACACCTGTGGGACTGTGGGCACAGCGATGGGCAAGTTGGCTTCCTAGCCCTTAGAGGCAAAGGCCAAGGGACCACATGGCTGTGAGACTGAGAAGCAAGGAAGATCTGGCTGCTGGGTGAGCAGACCAATGACAGTATCTGTATAGTTAGCTAATTCTGATTTGTAGTAGCCTATTAACTTCCCTAAAAAAACCCCTCTGAACCACAAATATTGTCTGCAAGTTTGATCCAACCCAGCATAGCCGAGGAACCGTTGGTATCAGAAAGAGCAGCTACAGAAGGCTGGAGGGTGGAAGAAGCAATGCTTCAACCGTGCTTCATGGCAAAGTGAAGCCATAGGAAGTCAGATATGGCCCCATGCAGTTGACCGTAGTACACTTAATTTTTATTTTACTATTAACACAAGCTGACTATATAAAAACAAGAGGAAAGAGAACGTCAAATATCGTTGTCAACACAATGGGTGTGCGTTATTGTGTTACATAATTAAATGGGCAATTTATTGTGTTTACTGTATATTGTATTTACATTATAGCCGTGTTGAATGAATCCTACCAGATTATTACCAGAAAAACTGCCTTTCAAAATCAACTGTCAGAAAAAAATAGCAAATTTAAAATCAAATATCTCATCACAGCAACATTTCTTCACATAAATAAATAAAACTGAGTCTCTAGATCAGTGGTTCTCAAACTTCCTAATGCCATAACCCTTTAATACAGTTCCTCATGTGGTGGTGACCTTCATAACTGTGCTACTTCATAACTGTAATTTTGCTACTGTTGGGAATTGAGTTACCCCTGCGAAAGGGTCACTTGACATACACCCCCACCCCAAAAAAGGCTCGCGACCCACAGGTTGAGAACCGCTACTCTAAGCAAATGGAATAGCCTCTGTGGTCCAATTTCACCACCGTGTAAAAGGACAGAGACACAGAGGCTGAGAGTGAATTCAATATATGAATTTGGGATTACTGAGTCAAAATGGAATGTAAAAATGGTCCTGCTTTCTTCCTAACAAATTCCAAGCATCCTCCTTCTAAGCACTATGATCATCTTTTAATTCAAACACAGTTAAGTTTCAGATAGTGGTTATAATTATCTGATAATTTCCACTCTAATTAAACTTTTAGAAGACTGGCATTTTTATGAAGATCATATCAATATATATTTTATGAATGCCTAGAATTCTTGTTGCATGAAATAGGCCCTGATATTAATGCTCACATGAGATAGCTATAGTACCAAAATGGGGTGTATTTATAAGTTCAATGCTATTAAATTCTATACAATGGAACAAAATATGTGTATATTTTTACAAAGAAAAGTAAAAAGATTTACAGAACCACATATATATATATACATATTTTAGAACCTTCTATTTTTAATCCATCAGCAGTAAGTAATAGATATTTAACTTAACAGGAATATGACTCTGTGTGTGTGTATAGTAAAAGATTTTTTGGATGTAAAATACATAATCATTAACTGATACCTTATTACTTAAAATTGGGGTACATTAACAACTACTTTAAATACTTAATATTAATAACATACATGTTACAATTGTATTAACATTCTAATACAAATAGTTCAGAGTAGGAAATTTAAAAGGTCCCAAGTTAATAAGATGCATGTAAACAATGCACTGTAATTGCCAGCTGCAACTTAGTTGTCATAGAATGTAAATAGAATTATTAAAGATAAACTGTATAATTATTTCCTATTATAATGAATTAAAAACAAGAAGTATGAGGTTATACGTGCGTGTGACTATTTTTAACTGAGTTCTTAAAACCCAGTGATTAAAGTTTATATAAGAATATATTATTAGCCTTCAAAAACACATATTAAAGCATTTAGTGGCAAAAGTGCAAAATGTAAACAATGAGGATATCTGAATAAAAAGTATATGGTGCTTTCTTGCACAATTCTTTAAACTTCTCTACACGTTTGAAATGACATGAAAATTAAAGTTATCATGGGGAAAAACTTTATTCTATCATATTTAGCAAAAGGTTCAGCTTTTACTAACTACAATATTTTGGCAACAACTAATTTTCTATTTCCTGAATGCCAATAAATTCTTCCTTTCCGCTCAATTACTACTGTACTTAAGTCAAATTTAATTCTAGCAAAAACAATACTAATTTTAAATAAATTTTTGAAAAATGTAAGATTAAAAACTTCTACACAAAGAATAAACTCCAAGAGAAGAGATGCAAATAAAATGACTATCATCATCTTTTGTTTTTTATTTGCAAGTATAAAAGTGAAGAAAAACAAAAGCCTGGAATACAGCATCTGTCATATCAGAATATAAAAAGATGATCCTGGCACAAAATGAAAAAGCTCTAATTCATTTGCAAATCAAGCCTGCCGGTTCCATTTCAAGCTGGCGGTAACTGTCAAGAGTTAACAAGATAATCACTTTCAATCCTGCCTTCAATGGTACATTACACTGTTATTCCATTCAATAAGGCTGTTCTTTGGGGCACTAGATGAATGGTTTTCATTTCTAACTCACACAAAAAGTTGTGCGAGGAAAAATCCACGGGGCTTAAGAAAGAAATCCCTTTATGGGCATTTATCTGCCGGTACTTGCTTTTAGGCAAAATGAGATATTTTGAAAAATCAGTGTCCATTCACTTCCTCTATTCCTTTAGGCCCTTAATCTGCTAAAAAAAAATTGGCATATGACAAAAGTACAAAACCAGTTTCAATTTTTAAATTATCAAAGTACATTAAACAAAAAACCTCAATTTAAAATGATTCTATGTAAATATAATGCTTTCCACACAAAAGAATCATCTTAACCAATCTATCTCATGGTCACTATGTGACTTTCTTAGATTGCTCACCTTTACTTTGAAAGAAACAGGTGCTTAAAATGTCATAATTTAAGTGACTTGCATCCCTATATAGTTAATTTTTAGGAAGCCTTTCTAGATTATTCCTAGGTTCAATGAAAATAACTTTTAGCTCAGTGTATCTGTATAATGCTACTTATCAAAAAGCATTACTAAAGTTTTTTAATTTTCATGGTATTGCTTAACTTCACACATACATAAAAGGTATCTGTGTAAATCGTTTGCAAAAATATTGACAATGTATTTAAAAATATACTTGGCTTTCAATCAAAGGAAAACACAAAGTACAAAGATTTACTTGTCTCTTCCAATAATGGGCAATTATCATCTTCCCACTATAGCCTGTGCTGAGGGTTAAATCTCCCGACTGCTCGGGCTGCTCCACATCCACAAACTCAATCCAATGTGTACATGTATAAGAACCATCTGTGTATGAATTTCCCCTTATGATTCAGGTCTAGTTAGCAATTGTAATAATTAATCTTTCCCCACCTAGCTGCTCATTTCAGGATGTACTATTATTGTATATTTTCTATGTAAATTACCATCTCCAGCCAAGATTTTTAATCCTCTTATAATTCAACAATTACAAGGAGCAAAGTTAGGTTTTTAATATTTATAAAATGTTTAAAATCCTTCTAAAAACATTACATTTCTTTTTTATAATGTACTGTATGTAGTATCCACATACTTTCAAAAGTTAGAATATTCATGTTTATGACTTTAAAGAATATTCATTTAAATTTAAAAATGAGGATGCATTCATGAATTCACACACATGTGGATAATCTTTTTATAACAAGAGAAGTCTTCTAACTAGACATCCTTCTGCACTATCAGAAATTCCTACAATTCTTCTGGTTGACCAGTCATTTGTCCTCTAACCGATGAAAACTATCCCCAAATACAAAAAATACGTGTGAGTAGAGTATGGAAAATTAACTCAGAAAGTTTTATATTACTAGACCTGGCCATTACAATTTTAAAGAAGTATCTAAACTAAAATTTACCAATATGAAAAATTATCAAGAACCTCTACATTTTGAAAAGTCCTTATACAATTTAGGCTGTATCTCTAAACTAAGAAATTTAAAGCAAAATTGCCTTATGTTGAATACAATACAGAAAAGTAGCTTGCATGTATTGTAAGATGGCAATTACAGCGAACAATATTTATGATTATAGATTTTTAAATCCTTGTTAGCAAACATGTTACACATACCCAGTAATAGTGAGTATTACGGTACGTTCAATAAACCATGACTGAAACAAATGATTACAATGTGTAACTTAAAAGCAACTGGTGACAGTACAAGGCATCCCTAAAGAACCTTGAAAACACAAAGATACCTGAGGAGCAAAATTTTACTTAGAGCTTATGATTGTGAGTCAGTCCCCACACAGAAGTGAGGACACTAGGGTCACCATATATCATTGGTATACCATACCCTTTTGCTGGGTTCCAGGATCATGGTTAACTCAGGAGGTAGAAATGTTTGATCTTTCAGCTTCAAGCTGCCCTGCTGCAGCCTCTTTCCCTCATTAGATCCCTGGGGTTAGCTCTAAGCAAACACAGCAGTAAGCTCAGCAGGGAGGCTAAGGCATGTACTACACATCAACCACAGGAACTGTGATGCAGAATGCTTGAGGAGCAGCACAAGCCTAGCACAAAAGCTTTATGGAGCGCTGCACAGAGGTTCCAACAAGGAACCTGGTGTCCCAAAATGATGAATGCAGTGACCCTTATTAGTTACACAGACTGACAAATGATAACACAACCCCATTCACACAAAGAAAGCTCCAATGACAGGAATATATATATAAACAGATACATAGGTAAATTTTTCACCTTGGTAAAATAGTCATTCAAAGATATATACGCCTTCTACATTTAAACTTTTTAAATAAAAAAAGTTTCTATTATAAATGTGAAATATCTTCATAATTAGGGAAACCTAAACAGGAAATTTAACTCTTCAAAAAGCCCAGGGAACAACAAAGTTGACCACGAAACTTCTAAATTTACACACATATATTACCAGAGGAATCTTTTTGTATGTAAGTACTGAAACATTTAACAAATAAAAGTCTTTGGGGGATGGGAAAATAAACTGACTTTCAGCCAAACTTTTGATCCCATGATTTAAACAATAATTGTTAACCTATTATCTTGAACGAAAGGCAAATACCATTACGTTTTTTCATTTTTTAAAACAACCAATCAAAAGCACTAAGTCCTGACTCAGTGACCCTCCAGAACAGAGGAGAACAGATCCCATGGCATAAACCGTTACATAAACAGACTCATATTTTTCTCCCACAGAGTGGCTAGTGGGTGTGCACCACTAACTTTATAGCTAGCAGATGTATCACCAAAGCTTTTATTTAAAACAAAAGGGGAAATCTACTGTGATTAATATTTCTTTAAGAATGATATGCTTCTGTAAACTACAATGAATACATGATTTAAATCTTTAGTATAAATTCACTCTAGTACTACTTTCTTTTTTTAACGGTGTTGTTTTAGTGCAATTTTAAAAACAGAATATAAAACAACTTTTAGTATTGGTGAATAAGTAAATGGTTAAGTGAAACGTCCCACCGATAATTACTATAAACAGTGAATAATGTGAATGATGTTGGAGGGAAATCTACTGGAAAGCACCCAGGAAGAGAGCAAAGATAGGCAAATCTCAAAAATCTTATTTGGGAGGAGAAAGAATGGCCAGTTTGTGGTTTTCTGGCATGAGCACACTCCCTAACCATCCAGGACCTTGCAGAAAACCACATCCCCTGCTGCCTCTGTGCTAGAATCAAAGTTCAAAATGAAAAAAGCAGCAAGCTATGTAATGGGGCAATTCGAGCAGCAAGGAAACCATAGAAGGCTTATAATCCAATTCTGAATGTAAATTCTACCCAAATCCCAGGCTGACAACTAAACTACACCTATCTGGGAATCAAAGCAGTAAAACCCAGTAAAAAAGAAGGTATAAGTCTAGAGGAGAGCACCCGTGGTGCATTTTTAAACCTACTATAGTGCTGAACATCAGGATCTCTGGCAAAAGAAAAATGAAGTCTAATGGGCTTCTGTGGAATCATCCACAGAAACAAGACTGACAGAGTGAAAGCCAAAACAAGCTACATTCTTGACTGTCAATCAAATGATAAAAGAAATGACCCCCAAGAAGCTAACCTAAAAAACAGCATCAGTGGGGAAAGTCTAACAACAGAGCAGCGACAGCAGGGAGTTAGAGAGAGGAGGTAGTCTGTTTCAGTTGATTGTTGTTCGGACTCAGAGCAGCCCTATACACACAGAGCAAAACACTGCCTGGTCCTGCGCCAGCCTCACAGTTGTTCCAGGCTTAAGTCCACTGTTGTAGACACTGTCAATCCATCTCATTGAGAGCCTTCCTTTTTTTGCTGCCCCTCTACTTTATCAAACATGATGTCCTTCGTCACGGGCTGGTCTTTCCTGACAACATGGCTAAAGTCTGTGACATGAAGTCTCACGCTTCCTGTCTCTAAGAAACACTCAGGCCATACTCCTGGCATACAAATAAGAAGCAAAGAATAAATCACAGTAAAAGTAAAAGTGAATAAAACTAGCAAGTTAACCAAATATTAGTTCTAATGACTAGAGATTTCTTAGCAGCTATAATTAATTAAAAAGAAAAAATGGGTGACAGCTGAACCCACTCAGCCTCAAAACCTCAGAGCCACCGAGTCAATACTGACTCCTAGCAACCCAGTAGGACGAGTTAGAATTGTCCCTGTGAATTTCCCAGAGTCTAACACTTTATGGTCTCCTGATGAGCTGCTGGTGGTTTGGAACTGCTGACCTTGCAGACTGCAGCCTAACTAGTAATCACTGCACCACCAGAGCCACTACATAGACCAGCCTGGCAATGTGGGTCTGAACAGTCAGTATGAACACCCTAGAGAGCATCACTATTCAGTACATAGAATTTCCACGAGTTGAAATTTACTCAGTGGAAATTAGATTTTATAAATTATCCAAAAAACAATACAGTCCAAAGGGTTCAAAATTATTATGTAAAAATAACATTATCTTTTAATTTCCTTTTCCAGAAACTTTTGAAGTACTTGTATAAATGTGTGTGTGTACAGATACTTGTATGTGTATGCATGAGTGTGTGAATGAATGGATAGGAACTAACACTGTAATTATGGAAAATAATTACTTCTTTGTTTTTTGAAAGGAAATTCTAAAACAGAAAAATAAAAATATTACAACTAAAATTCATTAGAGAATATCAAGAGAGTATCAAAAGCAGGTAAGAGATGGCAAAGAAACATCAGTGATCTTAAAGATGAATAAATATGAAATACCCAATCTAGAGTACAAAGACAAAAAAATGAATAAAAAATAACAAGAGGTTTTTAGGACAACAGTAATTGATCCAACATTTGTGTAACAAGAAACTAAGAGAACAGGAAGAAATGAACAAGAAAAATATTTGAAGAAATGGCTGTACGTTCCTAAAGTTGGTGGGAAATACTGAGTTCATAAGGCAAAAAGCTCAGTAAACAATCAATGGGATAAATATTGGTTTTAAAACTGGCGCACAACAGTATCAAGAATGTGAAAGACTAAGCCTTTACTAGTGTGAATGTAATATTGTAGTCATAGAGGAAAAGTTTGGTGGTTCCTGAAAGAGTTAAAACATTGAATTTCCATACAGCACAGAAAGTTCACTCCAAGGCATATACTCAAACTAACTGAACACAGGAAACAGATAGCTTCTTACATGCACCAATATACATTACAACACTAGTCATCACAGTAAAAAGGTAGAAAAAGCCAATTGTGTTCATTAGCTTATAATTATTATTGTTGTGGTTAGGAACTGTTGAGTTCATTTTGGACTCATAGCTTCCTCACCTGACAGAACAGAACTTCCTCATAGAGTTTCTGATCTCTAATTAAAAAAAAATTATCCTAGACATATGATTTAATGCTTATATTACATTACCAAGCATAAAACTATAAAGAATGATAAGGTAATTATTCACTTTAAATAGACATTCATGGAGTATTTTAGGGAAAGATCAGGATGGAATGAGAGAGGCAGCTCAGAGAAGCTTCTTTGGTAGCCATAGAGTTAGCTGGCTTAAAGGAATTTATTTATTATTTTTTACACTATGTAGACATGCTATGTACACTTTGTGTGTGTTACATTTACCATACAAAACTAGCAAGAATGGATATTTTCTATCAGTCTCTACCTTCCTCCAATCCAACCCAATAAGAATTTGGTGCAGAGGATGCTCAATATACAGCCTATCCATTCTCATTCTAGACTTTCAAATGCAGTCAATTTATAAATACACTGAGGCAACAAAAGGTTTACTGAAGGCATATGAACACCATCTCCAGTATTCCTCTTGGGTACCTTTTACTTTCTAGATCCTCAATGAAGGGCAATATATCAGTGTTTAAGAACATGGGTTCTAGGGTTTGATGGCCTTGTTTCAATATCTGCTGCATTAAGCCAGGATAACTAGAGAAATAAATCCAGTGATGCTCTGTATCAAGGAGCAATTATATATAAAGAAAGCGTCCCAGCCCAGTCCAACTCAAGTGCGTAAGTCTGATACTAACCCATAAGTCTCTCTTCAGACTCAAGCAGCCACATTCAATAATACAGAATGTAGGAAAATTACAGGTTGGTGGTTGCAGTCTTAAGGATCCAAGATTGGTGGAAACATGACAGTGCTCTGGCTATTCTCAAGGCCAGTGGCAGAGAGAGTAGGAAGTTCCTGGGCCTCCTTATGAGAAGGCCATGCCTTCAAAGAGGTATCACTAGGCTGTGACCTGATTGATTGGTTTGATTCCACCCCTAGCCAGGATTGTCTGGTTGACATCACATCATTCAACTCTCACACCTGCTCTACCACTTGCTAGCTATATGCCCTAGGAATACTGGGTAACTTTCATATTTCCAAGCCAGTAAAAGTACTTAGTCACAGAGTTGTAATTTGAAATATGCAATGAGTAATATATATAAAACACTTACAGGAGTGTCAGCATACAGTATCATATAATCACCGAGTAGTCTTATTTATTTCTCGCTGTTCCTTTCATAAGATTACTTAACCCCATTCTTATTCAACTCTGTATTTTAGTTCCTACTGTGTACTTGGTCCCATTCTTTTTTTTTCCCATCATTTTATTGAGGGCTCGTATAGTTCTTATCACAATCAATCAATCTATCTATCCATCCATCCATCCATCCATCCATCCATCCATCCATCCATCCATCCACCCATCCATCCATCGTGTCAAGCACATTTGTACATATGTTGCCATCATCATTTTCAAAACATATTCTTTCTACTTGAGCCCTTGGTATCAGCTCCTCATTTTTACCTCTCCCTCCCTCCTTCATCCCCCCTCCCTCATAAACCCTTGATAATTTATAAATTATTATTATTTTTTCATTTCTTACACTGACTGATGTCTCCCTTCACCTACTATCTGTTGTCTATACCCCTGGGAGGGGGTTATATATAGATCATTTTGATCGGTTCCCACTTTCTCAACCCACCTTCCGCTCCCCCTCCTGGTATCACTACTCCCATTATTGGAACTCTAAGCTTTTGGGGCCCAATTATCAGGTCTTTGTCTCACAGAACCACTGGGTGGATTCAAACCACCAACCTTTCAGTGGGCAGCTGAGTGTTTAAGTGCTACACTACCTGGGCTTCAACAGATGAATAAATAAACAAAATGTGGTACATACATAAATGGAATATTATTCAACAACACAGAGATATAAAGTGCTGAACTATGCCACAACATACATGAATCTTGAAAGCATTATGCTGAGTGAAATAAGACCAACTCAGAAGGGCAAATATTAACTGATCCTACCTATGTAAAATATCTACAGTAGACAAGTATAAAGAGACTAAAGTTTATTAGTGGTCACCAGGGACATGCAGGAGAAAGGGGGACAGGGGAACTAATTACTACAAGACACTGAAGGGTGACAGAAAAATCTGGTCTCATCATGATGAATGTAATTCAGTGTGACGGAGCTATACATATAAAAAATGATGAAATGGCAAATGTTAAAATTCAAGCTGAAGTTGCAATAATGAACGATTCTATAGGCAAATATTGGACACTGGGAAATATCCCAAGGAGATTGAAGGAATATGCAGATTCACTGTACCAAAAAGAATAGGGAGATAGTCAACCAGTTCAAAAAGCCAGCATACTAGGGGGCACTCTTCCCCGGAAATGGAATTGCACTGGGCAAAGCAGAGTGTAGCTTTCATAGTATGTCTGTGTCCCCCTAGGCAAGCATCAAGGAACTCACCTTGAGTTAGTGCACTCAGTGGTATCACACGGGAAGGTTCTCCCTGGTCACAGTGAACTTGTTCATAAAAGCAGTTTCACTCAAACAATTTTTTGTGATGGCCATTTTAAGAGAACAGTATGCGGTTGTGAAATTTTGTTTCCTGATTAGGAAAAAGGCCATAGAAACTGTTGTGAGTTTGAACACAGATTACAAGGACAGTGCTATGGGAAAAACTCAAGGGTACAAATGGTTTTCTCGTTTCAAAAGAGGTGAAATGTCCATTGATGACAAACCCCATTCTAGATGTCCATCAACTTCCTGAATGGAAGAAAATGTCAACTTGTAGTGCATTTAGAGTTCATTCCACCGTGTCACACTGTTAATCAAGCTTTCTATTTAGAGCTTCTGAAATGATTACATACAACTGTGAAACAAAAAAGGCCTGATTTAGGACAGACAGGGGATTGGTTTGGCCACCACACAATGCACCTGCTCACAAAGCCATCCCAGTGCACCAGTTTTGGACAAAATACAGCATGTCTCTCTTGCTCCACACACTTTCCTCACCTGACCTCGCTCCATGAAACTTCTTTTTGTTTACACAAATGCAGAGGGACATGAAAGGACAGCAATTTGATGACTTGGAAGAGGTGAAGAAAAAATGAGAGAGCTGCTGCCAGTCATCCAAACAGATGAATTTGAAAAATGCTTCCAGGGAAAGAATTGCATATTTGACAAATGTATTAAGTGTAATGGAGAGTACTTTGAAGGTGATGAGGTTGTTTTGTTGGGGGAGGGGGAATTAAATACATAGCTTTGAAAGAAAGAATTCCTGGGCATTTTGGGGGTACCCCCTTGAACGTTCAAAAACCAAATGAGAAGTTCAAGCTTCACTAAAGAGAGCTACCTGACCAACTAAAATAGTTTATAAATGCAAAAGTATCTTGACAAATCCAGAATTGTGGTTAATATTTTCTAATATTCTTTCTACTTGATAGAACACGTACACAGGAAATCAACAAGGGTATAACAGCCATGAATTTTACTGTCAACCAACTTGATAGTTGATATTCTCTTTAAATGCACATACATACCCTAAAACAGATTATATTCAGAACTATAAAACAAGTCTCAATAAGTGTAGAAGGATTCAAATCATATGAAGTATGTTCTTTTGTTACAATGAAAGTAAATTAGAATGGGTTACAAAAACATACATAGAAAAACCCCAGATACCACTCATGTCTAAATAATCCAAGGTAAATGAATAAAACAAAACTGAAATGAAAAATTACCTTAGCCAAATGAAAAATATAATACAGCAGAATCTTGGTGGTTTTAGTCAAGAGAAAAATGTATAGCATATATGAGAAATAAAAATTAAAAATCTCAAATCAATGGAATAAGCTTCTTACTCAAGAAATTTTCAAAAGGGAAGGGAGGGGAAAAAAAGGAGCTGATGTCAAGGACTCAAGTAGAAAGAAAATGTTTTAGAAATGATGATAGCAACATATATACAAATGTGCTTGATACAATTGATGTATGGATTGTTTTAAGAGTTGTGAAAGCCCCCTATAAAATGACTTATAATTTTTAAAAAAAGGATGGGCAGTTGTTGGGACTTTGGATCAGATCTCTTGCTTTGAGGATGCCCAAAGAATGGTGCCAGGACTACTATATATTTATTATTTTTATGCTTTGCATTTTTATGGCATGTGTAGTAACGATGAAACATACAACTTTCCTCTAGTTCTGAAATGCTTCCTTCTCCACCCCACAATCATGATCCCAATTCTACCTTACAAATCCGGCTAGACCAGAGCATGTACACTGGTACAGATCAGAGCTGGAAACACAGGGAATCCAGGACAGATAAACCCCTCAGGACCAATAATGAGAGTAGAGATACCAGGAGGGGAAGAGGAAGGTGGGAGTGAAAGGGGGAACTGATCACAATGATCTACATATAACCCCCTCCCTGGGGGATAGACAACAACAGAAAAGTGGGTGATGGGAGACTTCGGACAGTGTAAGACATGAAAAAAAAATTAATAAATCATCTAGTGTTCGGGAGGGAGGGAGGAAGGAAGGGGGGAGGGGGCGGAATGAGGAGCTGATACCAAGGGCTCAAGTAGAAAGAAAATGTTGAGAATGATGATGACAATAAATGTATAAATGTGCTTGACACAATGGATGTATGGATTGTGATGAGTTGTACGAGCCTCCGATAAAATGATTTATAAATAAATAAAAGCTGTTTCAGCTTAAAAAAAAAAAGTTAAGGGGGCATCATACACGTGGATTAAGCCTCACATTAAACCTCTGGCAAATTCCCTTGCACCACAGCCAGAGAAGACATGAACACTTTCTACTTCTCTTTCATAAAAAAAAAAGAGGAAATGAAATGTGAATACAGAATAAACAATATTAATAAGGAAAAAAGGTACAGAATACCAGCATTATGGAGACGTAAAGACAATAGGAGAATACCATGAAGAAATTTTTGCTAATAAATTTAAAAACTCATAAACTAGACAAACTTCTAGAATGCAAACTTACAGAAACTGATTTCCAATTAAAATAGAAAACCTTAATAGTCCTATAATCAGGAAAAGAAACAAACAGAATAGTTCAAAATCTTTTCACCATAAGACATGAGGCCTAAATTTAATTGTAGGCTAGTTCTTACCAAATACTCAGAAAAATTATAGGAGGGAAAGAGAAAATGAAAAAAACTACAGGCAAATCTCAGTTAAGAAAAAGATTCTTGAAAACAACAAATTAATAAACAAACAAATCCAGCAATATACAAGAAGACATGAGTGAACTAAATTTTTCCCATGGATGAAAAACAGATTATAGAAAATAAATCAATGAATGCCATTCACTACATTCCTAAATTAACAATTACCATTTTGTTTCAATTTACAGAAAAAATTCAGATAAAAATAAGATAGAAATAATTTTTCAAAACTCATTATCCAACTAGAAATAACAGTAAATTTTGTTAAACAGAAAAGGTATGCACCAAAAACCAATAACTGATTTATACTACTTATATTCTATGATTTATATTAACAGAATTCCCATTAATATCATAGACAATACAAAAACACTCCAGTAAAATAACATATAGATGGCTAAAAATAAACTACCTTGCCCTTGAGTGGGTTCCAATTCATGGTATTTTTATAGGTCAGAGTACAACTGCCACTTTGGCTTTGAGACTCTAGAAAGTCTCATCTTTTTTTCTGAGGAGTGAATGGGGACATCAAACTGCTAATCTCGATGCTGCGAGCCCAGTTCTCCACATCCCCGATTTCCCCACATTGAGGTGATCCACCAAAGCTTCTGTCAGGCAGGTTGCAGCAGAAGTAGCCTCTCGCCTCCTCTTCTGCAGCTCCTTGCGCTCCTTCTGCTTGGCCTGGTGCTCTTTCAGCAGGCGGGACAGCATGGCCGCGGTGGGTTGGGCTGGGTCTTGAGCACGCTGGAGCCCTCTTGGCACTGGCAGCCGCAGGTTACTCCTCATCTTGGGCGGGGCCGAGGTCACGTGATGGCGATCAAGGGTTCCATTTAAGTATAACTCACGGTCAGAGTGTAAATTCTGCCTCATATCGATGATCCTAGAGGACAGGATGATAGAACTGCCCCAGTGAGTTTCTGAGACTTTTTGTTTTTTAATCATTTTATTGAAGGCTTGTACAACTCTTATCACAATCCATACATCCATCCATTGTGTCAAGTACATGTGTACATTTGTTGCCATCATCACTCTCAAAACATTTGCTTTCTACTTGAGCCCTTGGTATCAGCTCCTCATTTATCCCCCCCCCCCAATGAACCCTTGATAATTTATCAATTATTATTTTTTCATGTCGTGTACTGTCTGATGTCTCCCTTCACTCACTTTTCTGTTGTCCATCTCCCAGGGAGGGGGTTATATGTAGATCTTTGTGATCAGTTCCCCCTTTCTCTCCCACCTTCCCCTCCTCCTCCTGGTATCTCTACTCTCATTATTGGTCCTGTGGGGTTTATCTGTCCTGGATTCCCTGTGTTTCCAGCTCTGAACTGTACCAGTGTACATGCTCTGGTCTAGCCGGATTTGTAAGGTAGAATTGGGATCATGATAGTGGAGTGGAGAAGGAAGCATTTCAGAACTAGAGGAAAGTTGTGTTTCATCATTGCTACAGTGCACCCTGACTGGCTCGTCTCCTCCCCATGACCCTTCTGTAAGGAGATGTCCAGTTTCCTACCAATGGGCTTTGGGTCTCCACTCCACACTCCCTCCTCATTCACAATGATATGTTTTTTTTATGTCTGATACCTGATCCTATCAACACCTCGTGATCACAGAGGCTGGTATGCCTCTTCCATGTGGGCTTTGTTGCTTGACGGAGTAGAAAGCCCTGCCTTTCTCCCCAGGAGTGGCTGGTGGATCCCAACTCCCAACCTTGCAGATCACAGCCTGATGCCCACCCACTATGCCAGTAGGGCTCCTGAGACATTGAAAATGTCCTTTAAAAGGTGAAGAGATATACTATGTGAATGATGAAAAAATACAGTAACTTACAGATATCAATTACCTACCAAGCATTTGAGATTTAATGTAATTCTAAACAAAATATTATCAAGGTTTTTTGTTGTTGTTGAAGTTGGTAAACTGGTTATAGTTTTACACTGAAGAAACTCATTATCAAAGAAATGCCTAGGGATATACTGAACTTTAAATTTTAAACTTTGGTAAAACATTATTACGAATGTGAATAAAAACCCCCAACACTATTGTACCAGGAAACCCTTCTGACCTGAACCTATAGCCATTCCTTTAAACCACCTTTCAGCCAAACAAAAGACAATCCATACAAAAAAACAATAAAACCCAGTAAGTCTATGTTCTGTAGCATAATCAATTTATACAACATCAAAAGGACATTTTCCCCAAAGCAAAGATGAGAAGACAGGAGAAGGTAGAAAATTCGGGAGAAAGAATGCATGAAAACCAGAGTGCTGAAAGATTAGATAAAGTTGCCAATGTCATAGAACACTTTATCAAGAAACTATTAAATGAAAAACAAATTTACTCTATAAACTTTCATCTAAAGCAGAAAAAAAAACATTTTTAAAGACAAAAAATTGACAAACTAAAACTGGGGGAAATAATCAGCACACAGTTAACAAAAGAATTAAACGCAAAAAACATAAAACATAATAGTTCATGAGTAAAAAGACTTAACTTTTTAAAAAAATAGACAAATGGATTTAACATATACTTTAAGAAGGTAAACATCCAAATGGATAATGCCAAGTCAATTCCAACTCACAGCACTCCACATAAAACAGTCAGTCCTGCGCCATTCTCACAACTGTTGTGTTGAGTCATTGTTGGAAGCCAATGTCAGTCCCGCTCCTTGAGGGCCTTCTTCTGTCCCTCTATTTACCAAGCAGGATGTCCTTCTCCAAGGACTGGTCTCTCTTGTCCATGTGTCCAAAGTACCTAAAATGAAGCCTCCCCATCCTTGCCTCTATGGAGCATTTTCGTTGTACTTATTACAAGACAGATTTGTTTGTTCTTTTGGCAGTACATGGTATTTTGAATATTCTTCACCAATCCTTCAAATGCATCTATGTCCAACTTTCACATGCTTATGAGGCCATTAAAAATACAACGTACATGCTTTTTGTTTGTTTTTAACACTTTGAAGAGGTCTTGTGCAACCAACCTTTAATCTCAATTGCTGCTTCCATAAGCATTGATTGTGGCTCCAAACAAGATGAAATCCTTGAAACCATGAGTCTTTTCTCCACTTATCATGATGTTACCTAGCAATCCAGTTGAGAGAATTCTAGTTTTCTTTACATTGAGCTGTAATCTTAAAGGCTGATGGTTGCAAAAACTGAAGCCTTCAATCAATGATCTTCATCAGCAAGTGTTTCAAGTCCTCCTTACTGTAAGTAATCAAGGTTATGCCATCTGCAGGTCACAGGTTGTTAAAAAGCTTTCCTCCAATTTTGATTCTTCATTAAATAATCCAACTTTTCTTATTATTTGCTCAGCATACGGACGGGGTTAAGTATGGTGAGAGTATGATACAACCCTGGCACACACCTCCTGACTTCAAACCATGTGGCATCCCCTTGTTCTGCTGGCACAAGTGCATTCTGATCCATGTACAATTGTTCCACAAGGGCACAATGAAGTGCTCTGGAATTCTCATTCTTCTCAAGGTTAGCCGTAATTTGTTCCATGATCCACACAGGCTAATGTGTTTGCATATTCAGCAAAACACAAGTAAACATCTTTCTGATACTGTCTGCTTTCAGTCAAGATCCTTCCATCAATTACAAATGATCACACTTGACATCCCCGATGATATCCCTTTTCTACATCTTCTTTTGAATACAGCCTGAACCTCTGACAACTATATGTCAGTGTACTGCTGCAACCATTGTTGGATGATCTTCAACATAATTTTACATGCATGTGATACTAATGATATTTGTTCTATAGTTAAGGCATTCTGTTAAATCACATTTCTTTAGGATGGGTACAAATATGGATCTCATCCAGTCAGTTAGCTATGTGGCCATCTTCCAAATTTCTTGGTATAGATGAGTACTTCCGGTGCTTCGATAGTTTGTTGAAACATTTTGATTAGTATTCCATCACCTTTTTGAGCCTTGTTTTTGGCTAATGCTTTCAATGTAACTTGGACTTCTTCCTTTGGTACCATGAGTTTTTGCTCATATGCTACCTATTGAAATGATGGAATGTTGACTAATTCTTTTTGGTACATTGACTGCGCATTCTTTCCATCTTCTTTTGATACTTCATGCATCATTCAATATTTTGCCCATATAATCTTTCAAAATTATGACTTGAGGCTGGAAGCTTTTCTTGCATTCTTTCAGTTAAAGATATGTTGAGTATTTCTTACCTTTTGTTTTTCTAACTGTAGATCTTTGCATAAACAGTGTAATTAACAGGAAGATGCAAATTAAAATTAAAAATGAGATATCACTTCAAAGTTATTGGAGTAATTGGGATTTTAAAGACTGACAGCACCAATTGTTGGTAACGATGTGCAACAACTGAAAATTCTTGTTGCACCAGATATTGTTTTGGGGGACATGAAGTGTAACTACCACTGTAGAAAGTCACCTGGCAGTTCATCATGCACCGACTAAATGACCCACACTTTACTGCCCAGGATTTACTCAAAAGATAGGAAAACAGATATCTCCCAGACGCATGTATATAAATGTTCACAGCGCCTTATTCTCTAATGCCAAAACTCACTGCTAATTATGTACAAAACAGGGACGAAAAAATATGTTCCCACAAATATTTGTTAATGGCAGCTTTAACTCACAAATGTCCTCAAATGGAAAACAACCCAAATATCCTTAAACAGGAGAATGAATACACAAATCATGGAGTATTCACACAATGAAATACTAGCAACAAAAGGAACAAATTAGCCAGGTTGAATCTCAAAAATGAATCTGTGCAAAAGATAACAGATGCAAACGAGTATTATAGGTCACCAATGATATGAAAGTTCTGGAACAAGAATTATGTAGATAAAATCAAAACATTATTTTCCTGTAGAGAATGACGGTAGGAATTGACTGCAAAAGAGGGTAAAGGAACTTTCAGGAAAAAATATAGGAATGAATTCATAAGTGAATACACTTGTTAACTGTCAATACTTACCGGACTCTGTACAGAAGATCTATATTTTATGTAAATTAAATCTCAATAAAAATGTACCTTACATAAGAGGAAGCTTGAAACGTTAATAAATAAATTACGTTATATCTTTTGATTAAATTTTTCCATGAACTATATGAAGCCCTCTCATAAAACATTACATAATTATTAGAATTCTACCACTAAATTATATTATCCAAACTAAAGGATGTGGAGAAGAGCATCAATAAACTCTTCTGAACTGTTAATATCATGATAAATTATACTAATAAACTTCACAATATTGAATTACCTTTGTATTAGTGGATGAATTCACACTTACTCATGGTTGATTTTTCTAGTTTAATTGTAGATCCTTTTAGCTAAAGCTTTATTTGTAATTTCTATATCACTTTTCATGAACAAGAGAACATTTTTTAAACATTTATGAAAGTCACACCAAAAAAGGCAAATAGTTACGTTAATGTTATGAACACAGACATTAACTGAAAGAGAAAAAAGACATGTGTAAAAATGCTGTAATATTAATTTTCAACTTAAAAGCAATAATAATATGAACTCAAGATTTAGTATATCACATTTCATTGATTCTAAGATACACATTTAGAATCCTACTCTAACATCTAAAATCAAGATTCTTCTTGCATTAGATGGTGTCTTAACATTAACTGGCAGTGTTTTTACCTTCTCAGTAGAACATAAAATTACAATTAATCACATCTTAGATTCAGTGGAACATGGTGTTTTCACTGTAGCAAAGCTATTAGCACCATATTTTGATCTATGAATACCATTGCTGACAAAAAAGATCCAGGGTTATTTGAATTAAGTGGCTGGTTCTAGGCTCCGGGACAGAAAATGTTCAATTTGAGACTGAGACAGAAATAAGCATTTTAAACTGACGGGGTCGTGTATACAGCACCCAGAAACTAATCTTAAGAAGTTCCCATTGATCAAAGATGCTACAACTTGAACAACAAAATCCTTACAACTACAACTGACTGGAACAAGTTCAATGAAAATAACTCTATGAATACTTATAAAGAAAATTCACTGATAGCAAATTTCTTTACTCTCAAAATTGTTTCCATAATAAAGGTTTTTCCTAAAAAGTAATCAATATGCCCACAGAGTTAAACATATCAAATTATAGGCTGCCCATATATAGCTGGTCTTACAGTTAACTAGAACATTTGGGAGAAATTTATTTATGATTTTCATAACAAGAAATTTTGAAGCCTGTTCTGTTTATCATTGTAACACGTTTAGTTGTATGAACATATCAACAGTCTAGAATACTCAAGAGAAAAAGGAAGATGATGAGAAACTGCTGGCACAGGAGAGAGGGAGGGAGAGAGAGAGGAGTAGGAAAACGTCCATCTCTACTGGTCCACTGCACCCTTTGACAAGAAAGTAGGAAGGAGAATAAAGAAAAAGTCCAGTGTCTGTGTCATTTTAATACACAAATTCTCCTCTATATCATCCATAAACTTAACCATCACTAATTTCAATTGTCTTTATCTTTTTACATCTAGATATTAAAGTGTGTATCATCAAAAGACAAAAGTAAACTTAAATAAAGTTTTTACATATTTTGCTAGAGACTTAAAATGTCACTAGAGCTTCACTTACCCAAAATGTCTCTAAGTGTTACTATCACAGGTAGAAGCTAAACATCAGTCTCTGATGATCAGTTTAACCTTTAAATCTCCTGATTAAACTCTATTTTCATTTTAAAAATCCTAAATTGGCAAATAAGCCACAATATAATATAAGCTATAGCATAGGTCTTCTGTGAATAGCAGGGATCTTCAACTGCTTCAGCTGCAATACAAACCACCGAGGCTTGGCCAATACAAGGCAATTTGAATAATCAATATGACAACCTTATTTTTCTCATGCAAACAGGATTGCTACAGTAAGGTGTCTCACTGCCACATCACAGTCATGGCCTCTTTTAACCCCTAATTAGATTGAGGCGATTATCCCTGCTCTTCCTTACAAGTGTACAGCTTGGATAAGGGATGACAAAAGCTATCTGCCACTGATTCAGCCTTGGCAGACAGCAGGTTATCCAGGGAGATAGAGAATAAGATCAACAAACAATTGCTATTCATATCGTCATCGAAAGTGTTAAGATAGTCACAGTTTCCATACATGCAGAGTGAATATAGCCCAGAGCGTGAGGTAACTGCAGACTGCTTAAGATCATCAGGGTTACACAGATGGAAATTCATGGTGATGTTGGGGAATTATGTCTAAATCAAATTCATTTGCATAAAAGAAATGAGCTGGGATTTGTCTTTTGTATACATCAAGATTTCATTCTATTTCTCTTCAGAATTCTTTGAAGCTAAATTTTAATACTGATTTTTGTAGACACACAAGCATTTATCACACAAAGGATATAAAAAGTAATGATGTACACAAACTTAAATTCTTTATGATTCAATTACACCACTCTTAAATACAAAATAGGAAATTGCCTTACACCATGATACGATACCAGTTGCAGTATTAATTCTAGGTAGTCAACAGTTATTTCATTAAGCAAATTCGCAAGTCTGGGTCACTACTTTAGATGCATTATAACAATGTAACTGTGGTCACTGGAAACTACTCAAGGGCAGTTGAAAGACACAACATAGACTCTTACTAAGTTGATGCTAACTTGAGGACAGCACAGGTAAATCTACCCGAAAAGGAGACGGCACTGACTGGAGAGAAAGACCTTGGAGAGAATATTTGGTTCTACTCAAGATGATAAACTCCCAGTGGATATAGTAAGAAAATTAGGAACTAAAATTAAAGACTATTTTATCTTTTCTCCTCATTTGCAATTGTCAATTTGTGTTTCTCTTCCAAGTCATAAACACTTTGCTGGTTCAAAAAGAACGAGAAGGATACATTCTTCATCTAACTGTTTATGTTTTACAGTATTCACCCCATCAATAGTGTCTTCCTGAAAGTAGTCAACTGGAAAGACAGTCTTCTTTCCAGTCATCAAGGCCAGGACCCAAAACACCATCCAATGCTTCTCCTAGTTAAACCAAAACATTCTGAATGTCTTCATTGGCATACATTTGCCCTCTGAGCACAAATTTGATTTTTTGTAAACAGTCAAGAGTTATTGAGCTCCGATTCTCATATTAAGTGTTGATTACTTGTTTATTACTTGGCCAGGCTTTATCATGATATTTAAACTACATGATTGCCACCCCCCGGAGCTGTTCAAGATTATCTAAAAACGGTTACCTTGTTTCGCTGACACTAAGGCTATCGGGCAGGCCTTAAAATATAAGTTAAAATTATTTTCTGAGTATGTGTCCAGAGCATCATGTGTCCTTGTATATAGAAACATTAGGCTTCTACATATGTTTATAAAATTAATTTATTATTAATTGGGAGTTAATTCATATATCATTCCAAAGTTCAATCATGTCGAGCAGAATTGTACAACTGCTAACAAAGTCAAGCTTCCAAAAATTCTGTTTCTTCCTGGACTCCTTGAGAAGTCCTCCACCACCACCCCTGTACCCCACCACCCTAAACCCTTATTTTACTTGCTGTCCCTGTAGGTTCATCAATCCTGGGTTTTATATACCGAAACACACAAAAACATATAACATAATTTTAAGAGGGTAATTTCCAATGACATAACACTTCTGAGATATACCCTAATATGAACAAACAAAAACACAACAAAACCAAAATACATAAAATACTGAAAACCAAATCAGGTCCAGCATGTATCAAAGAGTAAGGGGACCAACTGGCCAAGTTTTAACTGACCAAGTCACATTTATGCCTTTGATCTTCTATGCTCATCTCTCCAATGCACTCTGTTGAGTGACCACTATCTTCCCAGCCCTCAAGTGTCCATAAAGGACACTCACTGCAGGCTTCTTTCCCACAAATAAATCTTGGGCTTCCATTGTAATCCAGAGTTTTCTGCAAACAGAATCTCACAATTTAGGCTGTAATACTATTCTCTCCTTCAACTTCAGATTATATGATTCATAATCCTTCAGTGACTTATGAAGGCTTTGGAGACAAGGCTTTACGACCGCCAAGTACCATCTAATTTCTTTACTACATTTTGCTATAACACCCATATCTACTGTGTTCCCCTCCTAGGGGTATTGAGCAGGGCCATGATGTAAGAACTAAGTCTTCTTAAATTGGAGCTAGGATATAATGTGAGCCCAAAAATCATTCCGGGATCTATGTTTTTTTAAAATTTTAACAATTTATTATTAATTGGAAATTAATAGATGTCATTCCATAGTTCAATCACGTCAAGCAGAATTGTATAATTGCTTCCAAAATCAGTTAGCAAACATACTTTTTCTTCCTAGACTCTTTGACATCATCTCCCTTTTACCCACCCCCTCCCACTACTCTGTACCCTGTCCCTCCTGAGCCCGGAGTAACCATTATTCTACTTGTTGTCCTATAGGCTCATCAATTCTGGGTTTCATTTACAGAAAAACATGTAAGACAGCTTTATGAGGGATACAAATTTATAGTCAAAAATCACATTTTTTATAAGGGGTTCTGGTATCACGGTGGGCTTCCAACAAGTGTCAGCAGTTCAAACAGGTCATGTGCTGCTGTGAATGTTTACAGTCTCAGAAACCCTATATATGGCTGACATGAGTCAAATCACTCAATGACAGTGGGTAGAATTTTTTTTTTTGAAAATGAAAGGGAAAAAAAAGTATCAATTGTCAAAAGATATGGAACTATATTCTGTTAAATCCTAAACCCAGACCCATTCCTACTGAGGTGACAGTAACGCGGTAGAACAGAGTAAAACTGCCTGATAGGGTTTCCAAGGCTGTCGCCTTTACAGGAGGAGCCCTGGTGGCACAGTGGTTACAGAGTTGAGCGGTAATGCAAAAACATCAGCTGCTTCATGGGAGAAAGACAGGGCTATCTACTCCCACAAACTGTTACAGTTTCACAAGCTCATGAGATGGTTCTACCCTGTCATATAGCGTCACTATGAGCTGGCATCAATGCCGTGGCAGTGAATATGGGTGTCTGGGAATTTTTACAAGAGTTGACTATCACAAATTTCTCCCACAGAATGGCTGCTGAGTATGAACTGCAGACCTTGTGGTTAGCTGAGTGCTTTAGCCACACACAACCAGGATTTACTTTTATGCTAGACATGGTAAAATTATTAACTTGTATACATAGAATAAGTGCTAAGACTTCTGCCTGATCTGATTTTTCTGTAATATATTTCTAGCCTTTAAAAAAAAATTCTGTTAGATGCATACCTTCCAAAATTAGAATCATTCAGATCACCATAGATTTTAGATTAAAACAGTCTATGAATTCAGTAAAATATATGGATCAAATTACATAACCACATGTACATGCACACACACACACACACACACACACACCTTCCTAAGGTGATGCTAATTTTAATAATAATTGCAGTGGTGATATCAGGATTGAGATCTTATGGTGGGAAAAAAATCATAGCATAAACATGAGCTAAAAGATGGTTGTATCCCCCTCCCCCCATTACCTTACTAAAACCATAAGCCATCCAAAACCAAAGTATATAATTCTTAATGGTTTATCCCTCACATATATAAAGCTCTAACGGTGATACCTGTCTCTTGGGACAACTGATCAATTAGCCAACGTCTGTTAGATAACAATGTAAGAATAAGAGAGACTTAAATTTTTTCACTGAAGCACTATATTACTTACTTTCTAAGTGTTCAGCCATTGTTTCTTCAATTTTCCAGAATCCATCCTTTTTCTTAATAAGTTAGGGATGCTATCATTAACTTTCCCTATGGAAATGGTATTATGCTCATATATGACAAGGATTAATTCCTGCCATCTATTAAAATAAGTAACACCAACTATACTACATATTTCTAATTCTAATTATTTTGTTGATTCCCCAAAACAAGTCTTTGACTAGAGTGATAACATTTGGGAACAAATTAAAAACGCACAGTTAGTCTCTATAAACAGACATATTAAAAAGAATGTGGCATAATTTGGAGGAAGGCTTAACAATCTGCTGGATGCATATGAACAACCTTGCTTGCCGACCATGAGGATGTGAGGCACTGCTGATGAAGTTCAAGGATTCTGACTCAATGCAAAAACCACCAAAATCTTCAATAGGGTCAACTATAAGTAATAAATAATAAATACAAGGAAAAAGTTAAAGTTGTCGAGGATTTTGTCTTGCTTTGGACCCACAATCAATGCCCATGGAAGCAGCAGTCAAGAGATCAAAAGACGTGTTGCATTAGGTACACAAGACTTCTTTAGAATATTGAAAGGCAAAGATGTTACTTTGAGGGCTAAGGTGAACCTACCCCCAGCATGGTCTTTTCAATTGTTTTATATGCTTGTGAAAGTTGGGCATCGAATAGGGAAGAATGAAGACGAAGCGATCCACTTGAATTGTGCTGCTGGAGAAGAATATTGAAAGTACTATGGACTGCTAAAAGGACAAGCCAATCTGCCTTGAAAGAAGTACAGCCAGAATGTTCCCTAGAAGCAAGGATGAAGAGACTTCACCTTCCACATTTTGGACACACTGTCAGGAAAGACCAGTCAGAGGACCTATGTTTGGTAAAGTGGAGGGTCAGCTAAAAGAGGAAGGGCTTCCATGAGATGGATTGACACAGTAGCTACAACAATGGGCGCACACAGTAGCTACAACAATGGGCGCGGGCGTGGGAAAGACTGTGAGGATGGCGCAGGATTGTGCAATGCTTTGTTCTGTTGTACATAGGGTCACTATGGGTTAGAACCATAGTACCTAACAACAATAATCTATATAGCCATATTACCCTGAACACACCGGATCATATCTAAAAATGAACACTGATTCATTGCTAATGAAAGTGGGAAGGAGCCCTGTGGGTTAGGCACTGGGTGGCGAACCACAAGGTTGGCAGTTCAAACCCATGGACAACTCTGCAGGAGATAGATGAGGCTTCTACCTTTAATACCTATTTAGTCATAAAAGCTCTATGTAGGGTTGCTATAAGCCAGAACTGACTTGATGACAACAAGATTGGTGGTAAAGGAGTGGCAATTTCCTAGGAAAGCAAAATGTGAAAGAAAGAAAGAAAGAGAGAGAGGGAGGGAGAGAGAGAGAGAGAGAGAGAGAGAGAGAAGTCTGTACCCATTGACCTACCAAGTTCAACTGCTAGGAAGTTACTCTGTGAAAAGGTAAAAAGTATACCTGAAGATTTATGTATAAAAATATTTATAACTTCAATTTCATACAAAAACTATCAACTGTTTAAAGACACCAAACCAAAAACCCAGTCAAACCCAGTGACATCCAGTCAATTCCAACTCATAGTAACCCTACAGAGCAGAGTTGTGCTGCTCCAAAGGTCTTCCACGGTTGTGCATCTTTACAAAGCAGACTGCCACAACTTTCTCCCACAGCATAGAACAATTGGGAAATTCACAGTGTCAATCTTTTGGTTAGCAGCTTGACCACCATGCCAATAGAGCTTCTTTTAAAAAAACAGGCATCATTATATAAGTTAATATGCATTTATAAATATAAAGCATTTTAAATAATGCCATACTATATACATAAAATAGTATATAACATACTACATGCTATATGTAGAATACTACATGTAAAATACAATCTAGAATACTATGTATATTAAATTTTTAAATAAGCTAGCAAAACATACATATATGTTAGGAGGAAAGTATTGAACTTATAAAGGATGAAAGAAAAAATGTTTGCTGCTTATTTTGCAGACCACTGTGCCAATCTAGATCAAGAGTTGGCAAACTATAGTCCATAGGTTATACTGGCCAATACCCTGTTTTTACTATTTTTAACAACATAGCCATATTTATTTTTTATGCATTGCTCATTGCTGCTGTCACAACAGAGCTGAAGAGCTATGAAAGAAACTATATATTCACAAAGCTAGACCTTTATAAGGAAAAAAAATACTGCTGACCTTTGGTCTGAAAAGCTAGTTTGCACTTCATTCCAGTGATTCCCAAAGGGCCTTTCAATTTATTAAATCATAAGATACTACTATCAGCTACACAAGTCATTTTCACACTACCTTTGCTGGACCATGGTCATAAAGGGCAACCAAATCAATTGAAGCAACATAGTGTCCTATTTTCTAGGTCCTATTTTCATAAACGGTGACTAATGTCTTAAAACCTATGAACAGCCATAGAAGGTGCCGCTACTAGTCTCTCGATATGGAGCAAAGAGTGAAGAAAAGCAAACATGAATGCACACAATCAGTCCAAAGGGCTGAGTCCTCTGAACCCTCCTGGTCTCTGAGACCAGAAAAACCAAGCTACCCCTACCAAATATTCCAAGAGATCCCAATCGAGTATCCTGGCTAGATTGGGAAAAACTGCACAGTAAAAGTCAAAATCATAGGAAATTCAGGCTTACAGTCTGGCAGAGGCCGGTGGAACCCATGAGTCTGCGGCACTTAGTCTTCAATGCCAGAGCTCAATTTTCAACCAAACGAGAGACAGACAGCCCTATCAAAGCGAACAGCAATACCAGGGAGGTGCACACACCTTAAAACAAACCAGCCACAAAAGATCAAAAGGGCAGCTTTGCTCAGGGACAAAGCTCAGAGGGGAGAACTGGAAATGGCAAGCAGAGGCTGCAATTAGGAAGAGAACCACATCACGGAGACAACAACCCATGTTACAAAACAAGATAAAAGGGCAGGTCGTAAATTCTCTTCACAATGCCTTCTATACCTTTTCAGCTTTGGAAATAAAGTTAACTCTGATGCTTTTCTTCTCTTAAACTAAACTGCCTGATCATCTGCCACACTGGGCATATGCTTTCACTGTTTGTTTATAGGAAGTGAGTTCTATTAAAAGTACTGGTTATGGGTTTTATAGAAAAGATCAGATCCTTTATCATTCAACAGTCACCCCTTTATTTAACATAAGCGGTACCCTTTGGTAAAAATACCTTTCAAATTTTAAAATCCATTAGAGTTACTCCTGTGTATGTACACATAAAGAAGAAAGACTCCAGTGAGAACCCCTGACATTGAACTCCCTCTGGATTGCTATGGTGCTCTTGATATTTTCTATCTATTTGTATTTCTTCGAGAAGACGAAGAAGAGTTTTAATATTCTAATCATGTTTTAATCATTTACTCTTCAAAAAAAATTGGCAATTTCAAGGTTGAAATTAGACCTTAGTGCTCATTAAATAAAAATCAAATTGTAGGAATTTGTGCAGTCCAATTCCACTTATGTAACACATAGTATAATATGGTAATGCATAAACACAACCTGAAAGCACTTAAGTGTGCATCTAACTATCAAAGAAGGTTGATTCTGGTGAGTAGATTAGAAGTGGGAAGCTAAATGGGAGAACTTTTGCATAATGTATTTATTTATTATTAATCATTTTATTGGGGGGCTCTGCAAATCTTATAACAATCCATCATTCAATTGTATTAAGCACATATGTACATATGTTGCCATCAACATTCCCAAAACATTTTTTTTCTGCTTGAGTCCTTGGTATCAGCTACTTTTTTACCCCTCCCTCCCCGTTTTTAATTTTTTTAAAACAAAGGATATACTGCTTAAAAAATCATTTTAAGACATACAAGTGTTTTTTTAAGAATGTGAAGTTTATAAAAATCTACTGAAGAAATTAGAACTTTAAATTCAAGTAGCATAATGATTTGTATATGAATAAATATTACTTCAATAACATTTATAACATTTATATGCCAAGTGCTATTGATAGAACTGGAACAAGGACCCTGCCCTCAGGAAGCTGACAATCTATATTAACAAGCTCTAACAAGTTAGAAATTAAAGTAATTGCCTTGAAGAATGTAAATATTAAAGAAACATGAGACTGTTAATTTACATTTCATGATCAGAAAAATTCAAAAACGTCTCTTGAAATTATGATAATTACAATTGAACTAAGACTTAAATAATGAGGATTAGATGGTCAAACACAAAGGCCTGGCTGGGGCATTCCACACAACTACAACAGTAACTGCACAGCTGTAGAGAATGAGGTTTCCAGTATGCTCTACAAACAGAAATAGGTCAATGTGGATAAAGAACAATAGGTGGTAGGAGATAAGCTGAAATGCACAATTCCATGGGACTTTGACATAAAAGATACAGAAATCCAAGGCACGTACGTAATTCAATAAAAAAAAATCATTGAAACCAGACTTCAACCGGGTGTGCCAAGACATGAATGTAACATACTGGCCTGAAGCAGGAAACCAATAGAGATCTGTGGGGCCAGCCCCAATCCTAGCAACTTGGACACTCCCCCTCCCCGAGAAGAATGCACTTCACAGGACAGCACTGAAGCTATACAGCTCAGGGAGAGGGGCGCGTCGATCAGAGCACACAGGAGCAAACGAAGAGGGAAGGAGATAGCGCAGAACACATCCTGGCACACCAAACCCCTAGGACGACATTCCTGCTCAGAGCACCCAATGCACAGAGAGGACCATAGGGTCAGCCCCACCACGAGACACAATGTCCCTCAGTAACCCATAGTGCTATGAGGGACAACGCTGGAGGCACAGTGCAGAATTGGGCCCATTCTGACCACACCACCTCGGGGTGAAACGCTAAGGCCATGCAACAGAGCAGCAAGGGGAGCATAACAATGAAGTCCCTATAGAATACCAAAAATGGACTTTGGGTCAAGGGCATAGCACCCCATCAGACTCCAACAGGAAACACTCCTAAATGTCAACAAATAGACTTGGAACTATTTATAGGCTTTTAATATTTTTTATCTTTGGGTTTTTTGTTGTTGTTTTGTTTTGGGGTTTTCTTTTGTTGTTTTGTTTTGATCTGTCTTGTTTTTGTGCTTATTATTGTCTCTGCATGTCTATCGAGATAAGATAGGCGGGATAAACAATCCAGAGGACAAAAAAATGGGACGAAAGGTTCTGGTTCCAGGGGGAACATAGAAGAGAGGGAGGCAGAGGAAAGGAAGTGGGTGTTAACAAACCCAGGGAGGGCAAGGGAACAACAAGTGATCTAAATCAATGGTGAGGAAGGCGTAGGATACCTGGTACGGCTTGATCAAGGGCAATGTAATGCAGAGGAATTACTGAAATCCAAAAGAAGGCCAAACATGAAAGTGGGACAAGAGGAAAGTAAAAGGAAAGAGTAAAGAACTAGGAGGTAAAGGGCATTTATAGAGGTCTAAATACACGCATGTACATATGTAAATATATTTACATATGATGATGGGGAAATATATCTGTGTACATATATATTTATATGTTAAGCATTAAGGTAGTACATGGATACTGGTCCTCTACTCAAGTACTCCCTCAATGCAAGAACACGTTGTTCTAATAACCTGGCATTCATGATGCTCACCTTCCCGACATGATCATTGAAGACAACGAAGGTGTATAAGTAAATGTGGTGAAGAAAGCTGATGGTGCCTTGCTATCAAAATATATAGCGTCTTGGGTCTTAAAGGCTTGAAGGTAAACAAGCGGCCATCTAGCTCAGAAGCAACAAAGTCCACATGGAAAAAGCACACAAGCCCTGGGTGATCTCGAGGTGTCGATGGGATCAGGTATATCAGAGACCCAGACCAAAAAATCGTACCATTGTGAATGAAGGGGAGTGCAGAGTAGAGACCCAAAGCCCATCTATAGAAAATTAGACAACCCCTTACAGAAAGGTCACAAGGAAGAGACAAGCCAGTGAGGGTACAGTAAAGCGTAGATAAAGCATACAACTTTCCTCTAGTTCTTTAATGCTTGCCTCCCCGCTACTATTATGACCCAATTCTACCTTACAAATCCGGCTACACCAGAGCATGTAAACTGGTTCAGATAAGAGCAGGAAATTCAGATAAACCCCTCAGGACCAATAATGAGAGTAGCGATACCAGGAGGGGAAGGGGAAGATTGGGGGAGAAAAAGGGAACCGATCACAATGATCTACATATAACCCCCACTCAGGGGGATGGGCAACAGAATAGTGGCTGAAGGGAGAAATCAGTCAGTGTACATGAAAAAATAATAATTTATAAATTATTAACGATTTATGAGGAAGGGAAGGGGGAAAAGTGAGGGTGGAAAATGAGAAGCTGTTGATACCAAGGGCTCAAGTAGAAAGAAAATGTTTTGAAAATGATGATGGCAACATATGTACAATTGTGCTTGACACAATGGATGGATGGATGGATTGTGATAAGAGCTGTACAAGCACCCATTAAAATGATTAAAGAATGAAAGAGCGAGAGAGAGAGAGAGAGAGAGAGAGAGAGAAATCACTGGAAAACTTTGGCAGAGGGTGGAAAAATCTGATTTGTTTTTGTTTTGAGAGATCCCTCTGGTTGCTGTGTGGATTATCGATTTTACACAGAGTATAAATTGAGGTAAGGAAGTCACTTAGGTAGGTAAACTAAAGCTCATTTAGAATCTGACAGCAGTTTGGATTAAAGTGTTATCAGTGAGAGTAAACAGGTAGGGGGAGGATAAGTAATTACTGTTGTTATAGTTTTTAATTTTATCCACTAGAAACTGTCTAAAATTTGTTTTTCTTTTTCTCTTCTTGTATAAGAGTATTTGTGTATTATCCTTGTTTGGTTTTGTTCCCCACAAAGCCTGGACTTTACTGTCTGGACCTTAAATACCAAAAAATGTATCATGCCCTGCCATAGGAAAAGAGACCGAAAAATAAGTGCACCAAGTTGCCAAGCCTTGAACAGTTTCAATATTTGGAGATGGAGATGTCAGCCAAAGAGAGTACACTAGCAGACCAAAGGAGAGATGTACTTCAAAACTAAAAATGGGGTGGGGGAGAAAAGGGATAAAAAGGAATAAAAACAAAAATTGAATGAACAACTCTGCTGAAAATATCTGTAAGACAATGAGAGAAGTACCTACCAGGTTTCAGACAATAGAGGTCTTTTGATAAAAACAGTTTTGGGGAAAGGTGAAAACAGAAACTCACTTATGTTGAAGAGTGAGAGAGATAAAATGAAAAAAATAATCCACAGAAATTCTGCTGTAATTATTATAGAGATAAAAAAGTAGCTGGTTGACATGAGATGTCAGAACTGCACTCAGAAGATTTTTTTCTAATTTGTACATTATCTGTGTTCTGCTAAGAACTATCCAGCAGAGGGAGAAATTGATATTGGAGCAAGTAGGAGGGAGTTTCCAAAAAAGTTCATGGAAAAATGAAGTTAGAAAGTGAAGAGCATTTCTCTAGGAACCTTTTGAAGACCTCCCCATATACATGTTTTTATTAGGTGCCATTGGGAAGGTTCTGACCCAACACAATTAGTCAACGTGCAGTCCTCAGAGACATGGCTGTGTTTGAGCCCGTTTTCCTCATTTTTTGCTACCCCTCTACTCTACCAAACATGGGGTATTTATCCAGGAGCTAGTCTCACCTGATAAAAATGTCCAAAGGACCTGAGATGAAGCTTTGCCATTCTTGTTTCTAAGGAGCACTCTCACTGGACTTCCTTGTTCTTCCAGTAGTCTATGATAGTTTCCATATTCTTCTCCAGCAATATGATTCAAATTCATCTTCTGGTTTTTTTATTCACTGTCCAACTTTGACATGGATATGAGATCATGAGGTGACTGAAAATACCATGACTTAGGTGAGGTGCACCTGAGTTCTCAAAGCGATATCCTTGCTCTTCAACGCTCAGAGGCCTTGTGCAGCAAATTTGCCCAATACAACATGACAATTGCTTTCTTGACTGCTGTTTCCATTAGTACTGATGGTGGAATCGAGTAAGACAAAATCCTTGATAACTTCAACTTTTTCTCTAATTATCATAGTGTTAGCTCTTGGTCCAGATGTAAGAATTTTGGTGTTGTTTCTATTAAATGGTAATCCATATTGAAAGCTGCAATCTTTGATCTTCATCAGCAAGGGCTTCAAGTCCTCCTCACTTTACAGCAAGCAAGGTGGTATCATCTGCATGCCTCAGGGTTGTTAGTGAGCCTTCCTCCAACTGATGCTCTGTTCCTCTTTATATAATCCAGCTTCTTAGATTATTAGTTCAAAATATTAAATTAATATGGTAAAAGCATACAATCCTCACAAACATCTTTCCTGATTTCAAACCATATATTTTTCTATTTAAAAAAAATCATTTTACTGGGGGCTCATACAACTCTTATCACAATCCATACATACATCCAATGTGTCAAGCACATTTGTACATTTGTTGCCATCACCATTTTCAAAACATTTTCTTTTTATTTGAGCCTTTGGTATCAAGTCCTCATTTTTCCTCTGCCCTCCACACCCTCCCTCCCTCCCTCCCTCATGAACTCTTGGTAATTTATAATTTTTTTTCATGTCTTACACTGACCGAGGCCCTCTTCACCCACTTTTCTGTTATCCATTCCCCTGGGAGGGGGTTATATGTAGATCACTGTGATTAGTTCCTTCTTTTTCCCTCCACTTTCCCCTTACCTTCCTTGTATTGCTACTCTCAATATTGGTCCTGAGGGGTTTATCTGTCCTGGATTCCCTGTGTTTCCAGCTCATATCTGTACCACTGTACATGCTCTGGTCTAGCCAGATTTGTAAGGTAGAATTGGGGTCATGATAGTGGAGGGTGGGGGGGAAGCATTAAAGAACTAGAGGAAAGTTGCATGTTTCCTTATGACTCTTCTGTAAGGGGAAAGTCCAATTGTCTACAGATAGACTGTGAGTCTCCACTCTGCACTCCCCTTCATTCACAACAATATGATTATTTTTGGTTCTGGGTCTCTGATGCCTGATACCTGATCCTATCGACACCTCATGATCACCCAGGCTTGTGTGCTTCTTCCATGTGGACTTTGTTGCTTCTTAGCTAGATTGCCGCTTGTTTACCTTCAAGCCTTTATGACCCCAGACACTGTATCTTTTGATAGCCAGGCATCATCAGCTTTCTTCATCACATTTACTTATGCACCCATTTTGTCTTCAGCAATCATGTCAGGGAGATGCGCATCATGGAATGTCAGGTTATTAGAACGTGTTCTTGCAATGAAGGAGTACTTGAGTAAAGGCCCAATGTCCATCTTCTACCTTAAAACTAAACCTATAAACATATGTACACAGATCTATTTCCCCATCCTTATACATATATTTACATATGTACCGTATATACTTATGTATAAGTCGAGTTTTTCAACACATTTTTATGCAGCTTTTGTGGTAAAATTAAGTGCCTTGGCTGGTATTCGGATTGGCTTATACTCAAGTATATACAGTACATACTTGTATTTCATATATAAGTTTTTCATGAGTACAATGACATATTCTGTAATTCTGATTTTTGAAGTGCTATCCATAATTTGTTATGATGCTCACAGTCTAACATCTATGCATAGTAAATATAACATAAGTAAATATCTTTCTGTTATTCTCTACTTTCAGTCAAAATCCATCTTACATCAGCAATGATAACCCTCATTCCGTCCCTTCCTTAATCTGTCTTGAATTTCTGGTAGCCACCTGCCTATGCACTAATGCAAGCTTTGTTGAATTATCTTGAGCAAAATTTAGTTGTTCTTGTTGTTGTTAGTAGCTGCCATCTATTCAGTTCCAACCCATAGCAACCTTATGTACAATAGAAGGAAACACTGCACAGTCCTACGTTTCCCCCACAACAGTTACTATATTCAAGCTCATTGTTGCAGCCCTGGTGTAAATCCATGTCCCTGAGGGTCCTCCTCTTTTTAACTGCCCAGCTACTCTAACAAACATGGTGTCCTTCCCTGGGGACTGGGCTCTCCTGACAACGTATCCAAAGTTTGTAAGACAAAGTCTTGCCGTCCTTGCTAAGGAGCACTCTGGCTGTACTTCTTCCAAGATAGATGTGTTTGTCCTTTTAGCAGTCCATAGTACTTTCAACATTCTTCTCCAGCACCACAATTCAAATTTACCAATTCTTTGATCTTCCTTATTCAAGGTTGAACGTTCTCATGTGGAAATGAGGAAATTGAAAACACTGTGATGCACCATAGTCCTCAAAGTAACATCCTTGCTTTTCAATATTGTAAGTAAAGAGATCTTGTGCAGATGTACCTAATGCAACATGTCTTTTGATCTCTTGATGGCTGCTTCCGTGAGCATTAATTGTTGACCTAACCCAGAAAAAAAACCATTGACAACATCCACCTTTTCTCCATTTACAAGATGTTACCTATTCATCTAGTTGTGAAGATTTTGGTCTTCTTTACATTGAGGTGAAATTCATACTGAAGGCTGAAATCATTGATCTTTACTAGCAAGCGTTTAAAGTCCCCCTCACATTCAGCAAACAAGGTTGCATCATCTGCATATTGCAGGTACTTAATAAGCCTTCCTCCAATTCTGAAGTCACAATCTTCTTCACGTAAGCCAACTTCTCTGATGATTTACTCAGCATACAGATTGAATAAGTATGGTAAAAGGATACATCTGCATATTGCAGGTACTTAACAAGCCTTCCTCCAATTCTGAAGTCACAATCTTCTTCACGTTAAGCCAACTTCTCTGATGATTTACTCAGCATACAGATTGAATAAGTATGGTAAAAGGATACAGCCCTGTGGCACACCTCTCCTGATTTTAAATCGTACAGTATGCCCTGCCTCTTGACCCATATATATGTTCCAAATGAGCACAATACAGTGGTCTGGAATTCTCATTCTTCTCAAGGCTACCCATAGTTTGTTATGACCCACACAGCCCAATGCCTTGGGATAGTTTTAAAAAAAAAAAGTAAACATCTTTATGGTAGTCTCTGCTTTTATTCGAGATCCAGATTGCATCAGAAATGATATCCCTTGTTCCAAATCCTCTTCTAAATCCAGCTTGAACCTCTGGGAGCTCCCTGTCAATGTACTGCTGCCATTGTTGTTGGATGATCTTCAACAACATTTTATTTGCATGTGATATCAAACTGGCTCACCTTTCTTTGGAATAGGGACATAGATCTCTTCCAGATAGTTGGCCAAAGAGTTGTTTTCCAAATTTCTTGGCACAGAAGAATGAATGCTTCCAGTGCTTCATCAGCCAGTGGAACTATTTCTATTGGAATCACATCACTTTCTGAAGCCTTGTTTTCAACTAATGCTTTCAGTGTAGCTTGACATTCTTCCTTCAGCACAATTGGTTCTAGTTCATATGCTACCTCCTGAAATGGCAGAATATACACTACTTCTTTATGGTACAATGACTCTATATTTTTTCCATATTCTTTTGATGTTTCCTGCATCATTCAATATGTTACTCACAGAATCTTTGGAGGTTGCAACTGAAAGCTTTAATTTTTTGAGTTCTTTCAGTTTAAGATAGGCTAAACATGTTCTTCCCTTTTGATTTTCTAATACTCGGTCTTTGCACATTTCATGATAATATTTTACTATGTGTCCTCTAGCTGCCCTTTGAAATTTTTTGTTCAGCTCTTTGACTTCCTCATTTCTTCCATCTGCTTTAGCAATGAAATAGCAAGTTCCAGAGCCTCTTCTCATATCTACTTTGGTGTTTTTTTTTCCCTCCTGACTTTTTAATTACTCTTTGCTTTCTTCATGACTGATATTCTTGATGTCCTCAAACAGCTTCTCAGGTCTTCTGTCAGTAATGTAAAATGTGTCAAATCTGCTCTGGAGATATTCTCAAAATTCAGGGTCGATAGACTCAAGGTTATATTTTGGCTCTCATAGACTTATCTGCATTTTCTTCAGCTTTATCCTGCACTTACATATGAGGAATTGATGGTCTGTTCCACAATAAACCCCTAGCCTAGTTTTAGCTGTCGATAATGAGCTTCCCTATTATTTCTTCCCACCAATGTTGCCAATTTGATTTCTGTGTGTTCCAGGTAAAGTCCATGTGCCTTTTGTGTTGATGAAAAAAGGTATTTGCTATGAACAAGTCGCTTGTCTTACACAATTTTGTGATGTGATCTCCAAAAGCAACTTCATCTTCAGCTCCAACTTCTTTCACCAAGTCCATATTTTCCAACTACCACTCCTTCCTCTGTTTCCAACCACTGCATTCCAATCGCCAACAATTATCAATGCATCTTGATTGCATGTTTGATCAATTTCAGGCTGAAGATGGTAGAATTCCTCAATTTCTTCATCACTAGCTTTTATGCTACGTATATAAATGTGAATAATGGTTGTATTGATTGGATTCCTTTGAAGGTGGATATATATAATACTACCGCAGGCAGCATTGTACTTCATGAATTATTTTCCAATATCCTTTCTGTCAATGAATGCCAGGCCAATCCTCTTGATTGTGTTATTCCTGGCATTTTAAATCATATGTTTTCTGATTCAAAATGGCCCATACCAACCCATCTTAGCTCACTGTGCTAGTCTGGGTACTTTAGAGAAACAAATCCACAGAAACTCATGTGTAAGAGAGAGTTTTATATAAAGGTTAAGTGCACATCAAGAAAACATCCCAACCTAAGCCCACAAGCCCAACATTAACCCATTAACCCATATGTCCAACACCAATCCACAAAGTCCTCTTCCATCTCACAAAAGACATTATGACGCCTACTACAGAAAGGAAAGCTGAATCAGTGAATGTGTAAGCATCTCAGCACTGGCAGGGATCGCCATACGAATGCTCCAGCACCCAAGGCTGCATCGAGGTAGGTCCATGGCTTCTCCTTGGGGATGTCTTGCAGAAAGTGAGCTTTGCCAACTGTAGCAGGGAACTGGCTAAGGCAGCTGCACCCTGGTCTGAGCATCTCAAAGCAAGAGACCTGAGAACTCGAAAGGCTCACTGAGCCATTTATCTTTCCACACTTCAATTAACCCCACGTGTTTATCAGCCAGGTTGGCACAATAAACTAACGACCTCAATCCACCCCTTGCCAACCTGGCACCTGTACATAATTCTTTAGCTTCACTATTGTAATTAAGTAACACCTACACCTTAATCCTATAATCCTGTGAATATGTTCCCCTACCTATGAAAGTTTGTAAGCCAACCACTCCATGTCTTTATCCCCCCAATTTTGAGTATCCAATTTATATACTGCCCACTTATATCAACCCAGTTCTCTGAGAAGACAATCCTATTTTTCAATATGAAGAGTCTTCATTCCAGTTGGAACCTTGTGAAGTCTGCATCCATAAGCAAAGTCAAATCAGGACAGGCCATCCATAAAGTCAGCAACAATATGCACCAGTTCACAGGCTCAAAAGTCTCCAGCTGGTTGGGTTCTGGTCAACTCAATGGGGGCTGCCCCATGCAGCCTCCACAGGGTACTCATTGGTCACCTTGACTTTAGACCATGGGCTCTCATCAATACTCAACAAGCCTAGCCCCTTGTGCTAGATCATGAACTTTAGATCAGTCAACCTGCTCTCATCTTCTCCTTTTTTTCCCTGTAAACCAAGTCCACAGGTGTCAGTGGCCAAACTCAACCGGTCTCTTTATTGCTCCATTTCTCCCACTTCCACTCAACAAGTAAATCCAGGTGGTTAGCTAGCACGCATTTCAGCCTGCTCACAGGCTCCCTTTTAACATTCAGTCCTAGAGGGGAGTTTTCTTCATGGTCCCAGATTTTTTCCAGCTTTTGACAAAGACTACTGGTTCCTGAGTACTCCAAAGAACTGGGTGGGGCATATCTTTTCAAAGCTTTCTTTGCAGGCGTGTCCTAAACCCATCTGAAGATCAAATTTTAATGGCTGAAAGCAAGTGGGCTTACAAACTTTCTATTTTCATACTTCCCATATTTTCCCCAGAAAACAACTGAGTAAACAGCATGGCTTAATCTGACCTCTGGCTAGACAAGAAAAACTACCATGAGGGAGAGGTCAAACAAACATCTATTCTCCATCTTATGATTTGTTTCTCCAGTACCCCACTCCTAAAGGTACCATAATGTATTTAGTCTGGGTACTTTAGAGAAATAAATCTATAGAACCTCATGTGTATGAGAGAGTTTTATATAAAGGTTAAGTGCACATCAAGAAAACATCCCAACCCAGTGCTGCCCAAGCCCACAGGTCCAACATTAATCCATTAACCCATATGTCTGACACCAATCCACAAAGTACGTCTCCATCTCACAAAAGACACACTATGACGCCGACTGCAGAAGGAAAGCTGAATCAGTGATGTGTAAGCATCTCAGTGCTGCTGGCAAAGGTCTCCACACGGCTGCTCCAGCACCCAGGGCTGCATCGGGATAGGTCCATGGCTTCTCCTTGAGGATGTCTTGCAGAAAGTGAGCTTTGCCAACTGAAGCTGGGACCTGGCTAAGGCAACTGCACCTTGGTCTGACCATCACAAAGCAAGAGATCTGAGAACTCAAAAGGCGAGGTTCACTGAGCCATTTATCTTTCCACCCTTCAATTAACCCCACGTGTTTATTCGCCAGGTTGGCACAATAAAGTAACTACCTCACTCACTAATGCCTAAGATATAAATCTTCATGGATCTCATTTTTGATCACTTCCAATTTTCCTAGATTCATACTTTGCACATTCCAAAATCTAACCATTAGCAGATTTTTGCAGCTGTTTCTCCTTACTCTAAGTCATGTCCCAACAGCAAATGAAGATCCTAAAGGCCCCCCTCTCACAGGCTTTACCAGACTCATGTCATCATGGAAGACACCCCTCCAAGAAATCAGCTCCTCCTCAGTCACATTTCCAGTGCTCTCCAACCAGAGGTGTCCATCTTCCAGTACTCTCTCCAACAATGTTCTCTCTCCATTTATCAGGTCCTCATTATCTGATAATGTTTTGAAGCTATGCATAAAGTTTTGAGTTCCTCTCATTTGGGGTGACCCTGCTGACATTTGAAATTCCAGCATCACAGCAACACATAGGCCACCACAGTACAACAAACTGACCAACAAGTAATGGGAGTAAAATCTTTCTCTCACGCAAATCATATACACACTACCATGTAAATGATACTATTTGATAATTTCCAGATTCTCTTGAATGGGTACAAATACAGACCTCGTCCAGTCAATTGCTGTGTAGCTATCTTCTAAAGTACTTGTCATAGACAAGTGAGTGCTTCCAATGCTTCATTCACAGTATGTTAAAAAAAAATGCTATTAGCAATTCTGCCAATTCCTGGAGTCTTGTGTTTTGTTAGTGCTTTCAATGCAGATTGGATTTTCTCTTCCTTAGTACCACCAGTTCTTCACCATATGCAACCTCTTTAAATGGTTCTATGTTGACTAGTTCTTTTTGGTTCAGTGGCTTTGTATACTCCTTCCATCATCTTTTGATGCTTCCTGCACCTTTCAATACATTGTCCATAGAATCTTTCAAGTATATCTTCAGTTCTTTCAGCTTGAGATATGCTGAATGTGCTCTTTCTTTTTGGTTTTCTAATTCCAGTTCTTTGCACAATTTTAATGCATTACATTGTCTTCTCGCTCTGTCAACTCTTCATCCTTTCTTCTATTTGCTTTAGCTAGTTTATGTTCAAGAACAAGTGTCAGAGTCTCTTCTGACACCTATTTTGGTCTTTTCTTTCTTTCCACACTTTTTAATGACCTTCTGCTTTCTTCATTTATGATATTCTTGATGTCATACCACAGCTCATTAGGTTTTCTGTCACTAGCAGTCAATGTGTCAAATTTGCTCCTAGGATCTTCTGGAAATTCAGGGGGGAGATAATTAAGGTCATACTTGATTCTCTCAGACTTGTTTAATTTTCAATTTCTGAACTTACAAATAAGCAATTGATGATCTGCTCCACAGTCAGATGCTGTCTTTGTTTTGGCTACTAATACTGATGCAGTCTATTTGATTCCTAGAAATCCATCTGGGGAGGTCTATGTACAAAGCCACCATTAATATTGTTCAAAAAAATATTTGCAATGAAGGCTTCTTTGGTCTTGCAAAATTTTATCATGAGATCTCCAATTTTGTTTCTATCACCAAGGCCATATTTTCCAATTATTCTTTCTTTTTATCTGCTTCCAAATTTTGCGTTGATTAAGGAGGACTTTGTAGATTGGTGTCGGATACATGGGCTAATGTTGGACTTATGGGCTTGGACAGTGGGTTGGAACGCTTTCTTTCTTTTTTTTTACCCCCCCCCCCGCCCCCGCTTTAAAAGCAGTCACTGTTTTATTAAGAGACCAGATTACAAAAATAACCATGGCAGATACCTTAGTTCAATCTTCTAATAATCCTGTTGATCTGGTCTTCCCTGTTGCCTGCATCTCCACCTTCTACAAAATGGGTGGTCTTTTTCTTCATCCCACCTCATGGAGAAGATAATTTGAAGGGCCACAAAGTTATTTGCTTCTTTGAAGCATTTCCCAACAGTATAGATCTCATGAATCCGATCCTCCATGCAGATGATGCCATATTTTCCAAGAGACTGTGCAATCAGAGGGCTATCTGTTAGGGCAATATGCTTCTTATTGATTTGTAGATGAGCTCAAATAACCACACTTGTAGATGAGTTCATTCACAGACTTCAGGTTTGGGTACCCCCATGCAATGTATGGTTCCACAATCCTCAGCATGTTAACTAAAGCCTTGATAAGCTAAACACAGGTGCCATTGAGAATGTGGAGAAAGCGAAGAAGCTGTAACACTTTTTGAACCTTTGTGCTTACACCATTGATACCTCTGATCCTGCTAACAAACGCCTGCTTGAGCTCTCCAGGCACATAGGAGTTGCCAGCTTTTCTTGCCATCCGAGCCATTTGGATTCCAGTTCTCTACATCTGCCTGTATTCCTTGTGATGACAGTGCTTAGCTTTCTCATAGATAAGCTTCCTCCTTGCCTTTTGAAGCATCTTTTGGGCAAACTTCTTTCTTAGGCGTTTGACCGTTAGTTCTGCGAAATTCCTTCGCTTTTTCTTAAAGGTCCCTGGAACAGCAGGGGCCTTCTTCTTCTTCTCCGCGACAGCCTCCGTGATTCTCAGGGTGCTTTCTTACCGTACATTTACCCATTATATGAAACTCTCTTACAGATATATTAGTTTCTGTGGATTTGTTTCCCTAGTTTACCCACACCAACACACCTAGGATAGTGATTTTATGCAATCCATTTCATCTCTGATAGCTTCCAAAGTTCCTAGATTCCTACCTTCACACATTCTACATGCTGCATTCTACATGCTGACTGTTAATGAATGCTTTGGAAATGTTTCTTCTCATTTTGAGTCACACACCACCAGCAAATGACAGTTCTAAAATCTTACTCAATCCATGTCATTATGGTCGACTCTACTTTGATAAGGCAACTCTTCCTCATATGCCTTTTGAAATCTCTCCAACCTGACAGACTCATCTTCTTGCACTACATCTGACAATGTTTTGCTCCTATTCAGAAAGTATTCAATGGCTAATCCCACAGAAGAGGACAGCCTATTCCTTCTTCTGAAGCCTGTTTTAAGTTTGGAAGCTCAATGGAAACCTGTTTACCTCGGGAGCCCCTGCTGGTATCTGAAATGCCAGAGACATACCTTCCAGCATCGCAGTAACTGGCAACCCACCACAGTATAACAACCTGACAAGTAGTATAGCCAGATAAGCCAGTATAAATCTCAAGAAGGCAAACAATAATTGGAGTAAGAACACAAATGAGAACAACAAACACATTTCTTTCATTGCTGTAGGAGAAAATAAAACATAAAAAGGAAAATGGAGAAATAAAGTAATAAGGTCATGGTTTAACTATGGCCCAAAATTTCTTACAAAGAATAATGGAACAACTGATTTGGAGACAGGACATGATGGACCGCTTGGCTCTGTAAGGACAAAGGCAAAGAAGCTTCAAAGTAAGAAACTAGAGGTCATGCAAGTGATAAGTAATAATATCATTATTGGTAAATTACTAGGTATTCCCCAGGAATATATACTCACCAGAATGCTTTATACATTGTATAATGTACTTGGTATAAAATAAATATTATAATGGCTCTTAAATTATGGACCTTAGAAATATTTAATACTCAACTAAATGCTTACCTAGACTCATCAGTCACTAAAATAACAGTAACTTTTAGAATTTTCATGGAGGCATTAGCATATAACAAAAATATTTTTTCAAAAATACTTAAACACAAACATACCTAAGAAAAGCTCCGGGTTAAACATTGTTAGAGTGAAAAAGAAGAAAAGAAAGACAGTCGATCATACTAACACTACTTCTTTATACATTTGAATACTTACACAATAAGAAGTTCACAGGAAATAACATATACACAGAGCATGTGGACTGGCCACAACAGTCCTCATAATCTCTATTTCTAGTGAAACAGAACAAAACAAAAAAATCGCTGCCATGGAGTCAATGGTTTCCGAGACTGTTAACTGTTCACAGGAGTAGAAAGCCTGCAGAGCGGCTGGTAGTTTCTCCCTGCTGACTATGCAGATCACGGCCAACATGTTCCCCGATGGGACCAGTGCTCCTTTCTGATGAAAAATGAGCCTGAACAGGCTAAAGGACTAACATGTTGAAAGCTGTAAAACTACTTCAGGCAAAGTGAAACGCAAGGGAAAAGGCACCTAACTTCATGATACCATTGTCCTGGGGTAAATCTTATGAATCTCTCAAAACAAAGGAGTTCAAGCTTGCTGTCCAGAACAACACATTCAACAGAAAGGATTCCTAATAACGTAGAAACTTTTAATGTAGCATGTAGCAACACAAGAAGCTTGGTTTCAACAAATAGCCAATTTTATTTTATAAACTTCCCCAGAATGTTATCAACAGCAGTATTAGAAAATGGAAAGCTAATGAAATTAGGAAGCGGCGTCGGCATACAGCACACTATGTTTCTCATCACTCTAATGCAGAATCTAATGGATGAGAGATCCATCTTTTAACATAAATAAAGTAAGCAGACTGTAAAACCAGAAAATACACTATCATTTGACAGTGTTATTAGACCATATTTTGCTAGCTAAATTCAATAAACTGAATTAATGATATCAGTTTTTTTATAAGAAAAAAGAGAAGGGAGGCAGGGGAGGGGGCGAGGTAACATTCTCTCTCTTGTCTTAGTCTTATTTTAAAGTTCAAAAGGCTGATTATCTTAAGTTTCTTGTTTTCTTTTAGCAGTAGCTGAGGCAGAGAGGGAAAGATTAAAGGATTGTAAACATTCTTTTTCTGTAAAGATGTTTTCTTATGACAGAAGAAATTATAAATACTGGATAATATCAAATTTTCAGAAATCAATGCTTTTCACAAACAATGGGGTGGCTTGCCTATAAAATATAGCTTTTAATATCTAACACTAATTTAATTTGAGATCAAGACCAAAGTTCTTTCTGAAAAGTAAATGGTTATTCGTGGTTTCTACTAGAGATCCATAACAGCAAAGGCAGATCCATGTTTAGATGATTACTGTATGTTGTGATTCAGTTATCTGCAGGGTGTCTGCATGGTACTCTAACTATTTAAAGCCAGTAAAAAGATTACAGCTCACACTAACTGGATTTTCACAGCTCCCTATCATTCGACTTGAATTCCTCATGGGCAGATTAAAATGGCCAGAGCAAACAATAGCCTTTTTAAAATACAAGGTGGTCATTAAGAGAGAGAAAAAGTATCCCTTATATTCAGGACAACAATAATTACTGAAGGGTGCAGCAATATAAAACTAAACTTTAAACCTTAATAGAGGTAAAATACTGGGTGCTATCACAGAATTATTCTAAATAAAGTAATCAATAGCATCTGCAAAGGCTATAGTTTTATATTAAAGTTTACATTATGGAGGCTATCGTGTTAAAGTTCGATAATGCAAGACCTGAGCATCAAATGGCCCCTGAAGGTGATAGAATTTAACCTTTTAGTAGAGTACGGCCTTCTTCAGACCTGAGTGTATCAAAGGAACTGTGTGTGAGTGTTTCTTGTTCTTTAGGCTTAGACATCACTTCATAATTTTGCCCCTCCACTTCCTACAAAAGAGGACTTCCCAACTATTATCAGTCCTTATGACTATACCCAATATACAAAACATTCCTTTATGTTTTACCTCCTGTGTTACTCATGCAATCCTTTAATTGTAGTTAGGTGCCATCAAGTCAATTACAACTCATAGAGAGCTTAAGTACAACAAAATGAAGCACTGCCTAATCCTGGGCCATCCTCACAATTGCTATATCCGAGCCAGTTGTTGCAGCCAGAGTCAATCCATCTTGCTGACCATCTTCCTCTTTTTTACTGCCCCTCGACTTTACCAAACATAGCGTCCTGATTCAGGGACTAGCCTCTCCTGATAACATATCCAAAGGCTTCCATCCTTACTCTCAAGAAGCATTCTGGCTTCTTCCAAGACAGATTTGTTTGTTCTTTTGGAATCCATAGTACTTTCAATATTCTACGCCAGTACCTTAAGTCAGGTGCACTGATTCTTCTTTAGTCTTCCTTATTCAGTGTCCAATTATAAGACAATTGAAAATGGCACGGCTTGGGTCAGGCACACCTTTGTCCTCGAAATAATAGGCTTGTTTTTCTTTTTAAAAAATCATTTTATTAGGGGCTCATACAACTCTTATCACAATCCATACATACATCAATTGTGTAAAGCACATTTGTACATTCATTGCCCTCATCATTCTCAGAACATCTGCTCTCCATCTAAGCCCTTGGTATCAGCTCCTCATTTTTTTGCCCTCCCTCCCCGCTCCCTCTCCCTCATGAACCCTTGATAATTTATAAATTATTATTTTGTCATATCTTACACTGTCCGACATCTCCCTTCACCCACTTTTCTGTTGTCCATCCCCCAGGGAGGAGGTTATATGTAGATCCTTGTAATTGGTTCCCCCTTTCCAACCCAACCTCCCTCCACCCTCCTGGGGTAGGCTTGTTTTTCAACACTTTAAAGATTTACCCAATGCAATGTATCATGTTCTCTCTGGACGGCTGTCTCCATGAGCACTGATTGTGGATCCAAGCAAGATGAAACCCTTGACAATTTCCATCTTTTCTCCCTTATCATGTTGTTAAGCTACTGGTCCAGGTTTTAGGATCTTTGTTTTCTTTACATCCTATAATAGGTACTTTCATTTTCACCATTTTACTCTAAGGCCTAGGCAGATTAAGTGACTTGTCCAAGATCACGTAGCTAGCAAAGGGAAGAGCAAATGGATTCAAAATCAAGTCGACAAGACTCTAGAGCAGTGATTCTCAACCTGTGGGTTGCGACCCCTTTGGGGGGGGGGGTTGAATCACCCTTTCACAAGGGTTGCCTAAGACCATTGGAAAATACATAAATATTTCACCATACACAATTACATATTGTTTTGTGATTAATCACTATGCTTTAATTATGTTTAATTATGTTCAATTTGTAACAATGAAAATACATCCTGAATATCAGATATTTATATTACGATTCATAACAGTAGAAAATAACAGTTACGAAGTAGCAACGGCAATAATGTTATGGTTGGGGGTTAAGGGGACGTGGCATTAGGAAGGTTGAGAACCACTGCTCTAGAGGATGAGCTCTTATGCACCATGTCACACATACTTTCTCCATTATCTTCTATTCCTCATTTCATTGATAAATCCCATTCATTTAAACTCTCTCTCCCAGACACCATTCACACAGCACATTCAAATTTCATCCTTAGTGTCTCCAAACAATTTTGTCAAGGGACTTAAAGAATTAAATACTGAAAAAACTTATTTTTAAACCCAAGTATTAACTCAGATCAACAGCCAAGTGGAGAACAATTCCTATAGATTTCTGCCTTTTCCATCTCTGGATCCAGTGCCACTCTTTCCTTCTCCACTTAGTTAAAGCTCATTACGACTCTCTCAACATTAACTACTATAAGAATCCTAAATGCTCATGGTCTTTATATTCTTTCAATCTATTGTCTTTAAATGTAAAGCCCCTCGAGTAAATGTAAAGCCAGCGTGCTTGTTATATCCCTTTCTTATATGCTATAGCCAAAATTAACTGAAAAATTCCAAAAGGAAAAATAAATTTATGTATATTTGCATGTACTTATAATTTGGTATGAGAAAAGGAGCTAGAAGGATATACAAGAAATTTTCAAATGTGGTCACCTGGTTTGGGGGGTGAGGAGCATACAAAATAAGGTAAGAGGCAGGCATGGTAAAACAGAGATTTCAGGCATATCATCATATAATGCCCAATTTTTAACCACTTCAATGTATTTCCTATTCGGAACAGGGGAACAAGAAAAGGCAGGGAAAGGAGGAGCAAAGAGGGAAAGAAAACAGAACAAATAACATTCAGTGTAGCCTTATTTCCAGAAGTGATATTTTGCATTTTCTATCTCCTAAATAAGATGGGAATTTCATGGGAGGGGGAAAAAAAAAAAGAACAGTTTCCCAAACATCCCATGATCACTCTTGCCTCAATTCTTTTGTCTGCCTGTCTTCCTCTTACTTGTGCCTCTTCTATGATCTTCCACATAGCTCAGGTGTTTTAACACCTCTAGCATGTCTTCCCTGATTGGCTCATTTGGGGTTAAGTATCCCTCCAGTATGCTCCCTAGTATCATAAGCATCTCTGTGTCAAAGCATTCACACTATTTGGTTATCATCTGTTAATGTGCCTGACTCCCAAACTAGATGGAAGCTTCTGAAGATCAAAGACCGTGTCTTATTCAGCTTTGCAATCTCTAGTAACTACAATGGTGCCAGACCTATTTTACAGCATCCAGAGTAATCCACAGCACAATGCACTTAACTTTGCTGTGGCCCATGGGTCAGATCTAACAGGCAGTATGATTTAATCTTGCCATATGGGAAATATTGCTTTGGTCACTGAAGCCTTCTCTTTATATGAAAATATAGTTAGCAATTTCCAAGCAAAATTCTAAAGAGTCAATGATAAAACAGAATTGAAGCCCCCAAGAATTCAGGGCAGAACTCTCTTGAGTTCTAAATTCATATATCCTCCTACCTATTTCTCATCTTAAATATTTCAAAGGCTGCTCAAACTCAGTATGTTCAAACCAAACTTTCAATCTCTCCTGTCATGCTAGTCTCTTCCAGTGTACTTCTGTCCAATGAATAGCATCACCATTATTCCCATGATGCAAACCAAATCACTGACTGTCATACTTAACATCATGGTCTCATTCACCAAAACAGATCTACCATTACATACAGAAATATGTCTCAAATTTATCAACTTCTTTTCAGCTCCTATTCCAAGCTACAAACCTAGTCCAAGCAACTATAATAACTCCCCTGGACTACTGTGTTACTTTATCTAGTGTCTCTGCAACCACTCCCCTCCCTCTCCAATCTGTTTTCCACACTGCAGCTGGACAGATCTTTTCAAAACACTAATCTGATCATGTCACCCATCAGATTAAAACACTTCAAAGGCATCCTGTACTCTTAAGATAGAGACCAAAATCCTTAACCAGGTTTACAGGATCCTGCATAGTCTAGCCCCTAACTGTTTCTCTGACACCATCTCATACTGCGTTTCTCCTCCTCTGCATCCTAGCTATTGTGAGTCCCCTTCAAGTCCTTGTTCAAAAGGCCCCCTTCCATCTCAGAGTCTTTACTCAATGTTTTCTGCCTGCAATGTTCTCACTACACTTTCCCCCACAAACTCCTACTCATCCTAAACTCAGCTCAACTGGTATCTCCTCAGGTGAGTTTCATTCTAACTCTTCTAAATAAATTCTCCCCTGGTATGTTGCTTCAAGCACTGTGTACCTCTTTTTCTTGGTATTTATGATTACTGGAATTGCATGATTATTTATGCAATTTATAATGACTTCTCCTCCTATCTCCTCTCACTGCACTATTTAAGTTCCATCACGTCAGGCACTATACAATTATCCACGGCCTTGGAGTCTCCAAGACATAGTTCAGTGGCTGGCACTGCAGGCACTTAATAAAGATGTGCTGAATCACTGACAGACAGAAGGGCAACAGTTAGATGGCGACACCTAGGCTATGTTAAATCACCAGTGTTGTTGCATGTGAAAAAGGTAGACTCCATATCAATGTCATAAATATAAGGAACCCAATCATTACATTTGGGTTACCCTAAGACCCCAACTCTGCCTTCAATCTCAGAGTATTATACACCCATTAACACCAATATCCACTGGTGAGATATTTTGCTAACAAAAAGGTGGGACTTTAAAGATGGTTTACTCCATCACTGTTGCTCTACACATAAAGAATATAAAACCCAGGCATGTTACATGACCTGCTTGAGGTCACAAGCAAGTCAATGGAGGAGGCAAAACAAAAACCAATGGCTAACAATCTGTTACCGCACCATCTAGCATGGTAGCACACTGTGAAAGGGCCATGTGAAATTGCATGCTTACTAATTTTTAGAGATTTTATTCACGAGATGGTTGGTCTGATAGTAGTTTTAGCTACTGTTAAAAGTATAACCCCAAGGGACATTTTAGAAATGCTGGATTTAAGGATTTAGAGATGTCCAAATATCATCTTTGTGATTTGCTTTAAATCATTTTATTGGGGGCTCGTACAACTCTTATCACAATCCATATATACATCCATTGTGGCAAGCACATTTGTACATTTGTTGCCCTCATCATTCTCAAACATTTGCTTTCTACTTGAGCCCTTGGTATCAGCTCCTCATTTTTTCCGCTTCTTCCCCACCCTCCTTCCCTCATGAACCCTTGATAATTTATAAATTATTATTATGTCACGTCTTACATCGTGCGACGTCTCCCTTCACCCACTTTTTTTGTTGTCTGTCCCCCAGGGAGGGGGTTGTATGTAGATCCTTGTGATTGGTTCCCCCTTTCTACCCTCCACCCTCCTGGTATCGTCACTCTCACCACTGGGCCTGAAGAATTCATCTGTCCTGGATTCCCTGTGTTTCCAGTTCCTAGCTGTACCAGTGTATATCCTCTGGTTTAGCTGGATTTGTAAGGTAGAGTTGGGATCATGACAATGGGGGTTGGGGAGGAAGCAGTTAAGAACTAGAGGAAAGTTGAATGTTTCAACGTTGCTACACTTCACCCTGACTGGCTCATCTCCTCCCCACAACCCTTCTGTAAGAGGATGTCCAGTTGCCTACAGATGGGGTTCGGGTCTCTACTCCGCACTCACCCTCATTTACAACGATATGATTTTTTGTTTTTTGGTGCCTGATACCTCATCCCATCGACACCTCGTGATCACACAGGCTGGTGTGCTTGTTGTTCCCTTATCCCTGGGTTTCTTAACAGCACTTCCTCTCCCCCCACTTCCCCCTCTCCCATGGCCCCTGGAACCATAGTTCCCGTTGTTTGCGCCTCCAGATTGTTTATCCTGCCTATATTATCTAGATAGACCTGCAGAGATAATAATATGCGCAAAAACAAGACAGAACAAAACAAAGCAACAAAAGAAAGCAAAACAATGACAAAAAAAAAAGAGAAAAGCCTGTAAATTGTTCAGGGTCTGTTTGTTCACCTGTAGGAGTGTTTTCAGATTGAGTCTGATGGGGTGCCACGCCCTAGCCCCAAAGTCTATTTTTGGTATTCACTCGGGACAGACTTCCTTACTCTGCTCCCCTTGCTGTTCTGTTGCACACCCTTAAGTGTTTTTGCCTCAGTGTGGTGGGGTCAGATTGGGTGCAATTCCCACACTGTGTCTCCAGGGTTGTCCCCTATAGGGCTATGGGTCAGTCAGGGACGTTGTGTCTCATAGTGGGGCCAGGAACATGGTCCTCTCTGTGCATTGGCTGCTCTGAGTGGGAATATCGTCCTCAAGGCTTGGTGGGCCAGGATGTGCTCCACTCTCTCTTCCTCCCCCTTCGTTTGCTCCCATGCGCTCTGATCAGACATGTCCCTCTCCCTGAGCTGTAGCTTCAGTGCTGTCCTCTGAAGTAAATTGTTCTGGGGGGAGGGGCGGCTGTTCAAGTAGTTGGGATTGGGGTCCCACCCCTCAGACCTCTCCACTGGTTCCCTCAAACAGCAGGTTTTTAATTTGTAACTTAAGTTCAGTGAACAAAGGCGATTTTCAGAAGACTTGCATAATGGGTTCAAGGACAGGAAGACTATACATTGAATGAATCTTCAGTAAAAACAGGGCTTTTTCTAGGAAATAAAATTGGCAGTAAAAAAAGGTTTTATGATGAATGGAGTGAGGCTTAGTGAAATATGTTTTAACTTACCTTTTTCGAAAGAGAAAATTGAGGAGCAATGGTTTAGAAGGGAGAATTGAATACAAGGATACAAATTCTATCTCCTGATACTGAAGTATATAGAAATCAATCAAATAAGATGGGAAACTCCAATTCTAGTAGGATACCCTTTGCTATTGTGTCAATTCCAACTAGTTAAGTTTATCAACACTTTTTCTAAGAATAAATAAAAGAACTAGGGTTGTTCAAAACAGTGTGCTTATTGTCTGATGGCACCAATGATTAATAATTCAATTGCTGAAATGTATTATATGATTTCATGCTGTAATATAAATAGGCCACTGAACCTACATAAGAATATTGTAGATCATAAAGCAACAAAGTTTGGAAAGTTTACTTATGCTCTGGTGGCGAAATGGTTCTATACTTGGCTGTTAACTGAAAGGTTAGCAATTCCAAACCACCCACAGCTCCTCCAGAGAAAGGCCTGGCAATCTGTTCTTTTAAAGCACAGCCTAGAAATCTCTGGGGCAGTTCTACTCTGTCACATGGGTTCATTATGAGTTAAAATCAACCCAACAGCAACTATTAAAATAATTTTTTAATTGAGATGGGGAAATCATAGAAATAAGGGTATACCAGAACTAAAAAAAGAAAGAGTAAAAAATATAGAAAATAAAGAAGTCAACAGGTATATGGAACATCCTATTCGACTGGTTAAACAAAAAAGAGAACACATGAACTGAAGACTATAGTGAGAAAAACGCACATAGGGAAAACATGATACAATTTCTGAAAACTATGGACACAGCATAAATATTTAAAATATTAACAAGAGGCAGACTAAAGAGTAATAGCTACAAAATACTTTGGAAGGAACAACAGACTGAGGGTACTGTCATAAAATCAGAAGTCAGTAGATATTAGGACAACATCTTTAAACTGCTGAAATAAAATACCTTTTAGCTTATAATTATTTACATACTGAAAATGTCTAAGAATAAGGGTGAAACAGAGACTTTTTAGGTAAAAAAAAAAAAGCGGGAATTTAAAAAACAAGCCAGAATACTTTGTTAGGCTGAAGACAAACAATGCCAAACAGGACCAAAGATGAAGAAAAATATGCGGAATAACAAGAATGTTAAACATGTGCATAAGCCTTCACCAACATTTATTCTTGCAAAACAGAAATGGTAAATAAATATCTAAATAAGTATAAAATACTCTTCTCTCAGATATCTTAAAATGCATTGATCAATGAAAGAAAAATTATAGTACTGAAAGTTTTCATTGAGCAAGGCTCCAGGAATTGATGGAATATGAACTGAAATGTTTCAACAAGCTGATGAAGCAATGAGAGCACTCATTCACCTATGCCAAGAAACTTCAAGGACAACTATCTGGCCAACCAACTGAAAGAGATCCAAATTTGTACCCATTCCAAAGAAAGGTGTCCCAAAGAATAAGCAAATTATTACACTATAATTTTATTATCATATGCAAGTTAAGTTTTGCTATAGATAATTCAACAATAGTTATAGCAGTGGCATCGACAGGGAGCTGCCAGAAATTCCAATCAGAAGAGGACATGGAACAAGGGATATCACTGCTGATGGCTTTTGATGGAAAGCAGAAAATATCAGAAAGACGTTTACTTGTGTTTTATTATGATGTGGATGATTGTGGGGCTATGAAGAGGCTTTTCCCAGCTTTGTCTCCCTCAAAGACATGCCAAACATTAGAAGCTATTTGCCAGCATATGGTGGGAGGTCAGATGCTTACAGACATCCTCCCTGAAAACAGTCAGTTTCCAGACTACTGTCTGGTCCCACCACAAGAGGGGCCCACTCCCTGCTGTTAAGGACAATGGGCTACTTCTCCCTAAAGGCATGTGGCCATCAGTCTGGTCCCTGTAGATGGGGTTTCACCCTACTGATAATGGTTTCAATAGTAGCCAGAGAACAGGTCAAACCTGCTCAGTGACATACAAAGTTAGGCTGCCATCATGTCACATGTATACCCTTATTCCCTCCTCTTCCAATAGCTTATAAACCCCTCTATCACCCCCCTCCCATTACTGTATTATCTATAGCACAACCCTTTCCTTTGACATATGTCTTCACCAGTAATTAGGGGGCAAGCATGTCCCTAGAGAATATATAAGCCTTGGTTAGCAATAAATCTCTCTCTCTCTCCACGTGGACCACCAAGTGAGGTTGAGGTGAGCATGCTACCATGAAATGTGTCTGACTCCATTATTTCAATCTCTCTTCTATCTCTCATGCTATGACTTCGCTATAATCTTTACTTATTATCGCTGTACAATTGTGCCTACCAGACCTGTGATGACATGTTAGGGGCTATAACAAAGAATAGCATTGGGAAAAATAATAATCTCAGAGCACTTTATTATGCTCATGAGAAACCTATACATGGACCACGAGCAAGAGAATACTAAATGGTTTAAAATCAAGAAAGGTATGCATCAAAGCTATATTATTTTTACTATACTTATTTGATCTAGGTGATGAGCAAATAATCAGAGAAGCTGGATTATATGAAGAAGAATGTGACATCAGGATTGGAGGAACAGTTATTAATGACCTTCAATATGCAGACAACACAACTTTGCTGAAAGTGAGGAGGAGTTGAAGCACTTGCTGATGAAGATCAAGGATTACAACCTTCAGTATGAATTTCAACTCAATCCAAAGAAAACTAAACTCCTCACAACTACAAGTAGCCTCAGCAGAAAAAAAGACTGAAGTTGTCAGAGATTTCAACCTGCTTAGATCCATAATGAGCACTCACGAAAGCAGCGGTCAAGAAACCACACTATACATTGACTGGAAATTTTGCTGCACAAGATCTCTTCAAAGTGTTGAAAAGTAAAGGTGTTACTTTGAGGACTATGGTGTACCTAATCCAAGCCATGACCATTTCAACTGCCTCACATGCATGTGTAAGTTGAACACCAGATATAAATGACTAAATACGAATTAATGCATTTAAATTATGGTGCTGGCATTGAACACTGAAAGTACCATGGGCTGCCAAATGAACACACAAATCTGTCTTGGAAGAAGTACAGCCAGAATGCTCCTTTAGATACAAGGGTGGTGAGATTTGGTCTCACATTATTTGGATATGTTGCTAGGGAAAACCAGTTCTATAAAAGATCATCATGGGCAGTTCTTTCTGCTCAATCAGGATCCAGCATCCAGCTCCGATCATCTGATCCGACGTTTCCTCCTGCGCTTGAGTCCCTAGCCTGTTGCACTGCTTGCTGACCTCGGATTCCCGCGCCTCTGAAACCTGGGAGCCAACAGGCTTGCTGTCTGCTCTGCGGTTCTCAGATTCATCCACTTTGGAAGCAGCTTGTGTCAATAGAAGCCTCCAGGCTGCCATCTGATTTGGAATTTGCCAACCTCAATCACTTGGTGAGGTATTTCCTTGAGATAAATCTGTGTGTGTGTGGGTGTGTGTTTGTGTATCAAAAGACATAGAATGTCAAATGCGCAACAGGTTGCACATGAGCACATTTTAGTCTTCTAGAATTCCCATTTCTTGTAATGCCATCCAGTATGGACAGAATACCCCCCACTTCTTGTTATTTGAACATAAAATAATATCAATTGCTTTGGCATGACATATTGGCCTTATTTTAGTTGACTACTAAAGGTGGACAACCTGGGAAGTGAGAAAGGCCAAGGAAAAGGCTATCCCTAGGAAGCCCTTTGCAGTGAGCTGAGATTAATTCCAGTACAACTGCTTTGTTTCTGTTTGAGTCACTGAGTAAGTGCGGGGGTGGAGGTGGGGGTGGGGGGTGGGGTCTGCTGTTGGGGAGCACAATCTCTCAGGAAGAGCCTAAAATGATCAGCAACAGAGTGTCCTTCCCTGAATGAAAGGTTGGGGAGAATGAACTTAATAAAATATTTTATTTAGGCAGGTTTAAAAAAAATAATTTTTAAACCTTTTATTGTGAATCCAGTAATGGTTTAGAGTAGATCAATTTAGGCAGTTTTTAAGGAGTACTTTCCACCTATTGCAGAGGTAAGGAAAAAAAAAAAAGAACATCATGTTTGGCAAAGCAGAGGAGCAATGGAAAGGGGAAACTGGTCGACAGGATGAATTGACACCGTGGCTGCAACAATGGGCCCCAGCATGCAGCCGCTATGAGGACGGCGCAGGACCAGCGGTGTTTCTGTTTGCTGTAAACCCGGTTGCTATGAGTGCAGCTGACACAATGGCAGCTAACAACATAACTAAATGTATTACAAACTCACAAAAAATATTTAGGTTATATTGCTTCACTTAAGGAAGAAATAATAATGGTCGTGGAGTAAGTTAACTGTTGGACTGTGAGTCACAAAGTCAGTAGTTCAAAACCACCAGCTGTGCCATGGGAGAAAAATAAGGCTTTCTATTCCAGTAAAGATTTATAGTCTCAGAAACCCACAGGTATAGTTTTACTCGGTCCTATACAGTCACTATGAGACAAAATTGACTGG
>NW_022111320.1:3832608-3845160 GCF_000313985.2 Echinops telfairi | reverse complement strand
AGGTCTGAACCCAAATACACATGGTTTTTCAAAACATGTTATCTATCCATTTCTTTATAATGTGGGGTGAACATGCTCCTTTATCTTTCTTAAAAAGGAAGGCTAAGACTGCAACATGACAACCAAATTGATTTTCATGATCTACTTCCAGGTGGCCTGTCACAAACTGGCATATCCACAGAGGCCAGCACGGGCCATTTCAAAACCTCCTCTAGGAGTTCGGAAAGAATTTAAACGGCAGCACTCATTGTTGTATCCCTAACTGCACCTGCTATGATAGTTATCATTACGTATGTAATAGCATTTCAGAAACGCTTTGTGTTTATACCCACAAGATCCAATCTCTGAGATTCAACCCACTATTCCTGTTGTTAGATGCAACCTCAGATCCAAAGGACCATATCCTAAGCATTAAATGAAAAGCATTAACCCCAATGATACCATCTGGAGTTTTTCTTTTATTATATACTTTCATTGCCTTGAAATCCAAGATATGTTAACAACACACAAATGGAATGCATTACAAACTTACTCTGCTTTAGTGGAAAATTGCACCCCATAACTACCTCTATCCAAAGAGACACATGTTATTTCTATCATCTGGTTATACTCACTTCATTTATTAGGATATTAAGAACATTTAAACGGGCCACATTGAAACTGTCCTATAATATAAATTAGGACATAAAATTAGGTCATCATGTGAATATCTACATAAGTATTTCTGATTCTCTACTTCTGCTCAAAAACCAACAGTCGAACTTGTCAATCATGCATTATGGTTTACTCCAATCTGTTATATTTTGAAGATGCCACTCCAATAATCACTAGACTGGTAAGAAAGCCTGAGAGAACTGAATAAACTAGATTTTTAAAATACTGAATAGATTACTTGATTTAATATCCTGCATATCTGAGCTACTCCAGGTGATTTACAGTGAGGTATCAATTAGACCTATATGAGTGATTATAAGAAACACCTTAGCTATATTTAAAGGGAACTTGCTTAGTTATTTAGAAAGAGAAAGACTTGGTTAGGCATCCAAGTTTATTCCCTCTACATTCCTCTAACAATAAGGCAGAATCTTTAACCTACAAAGCCATACATAACATAACTGAGGGCAAAACACCAAGGCCACCAGTTAAAAAATCTCTATGGGATAGTGTATATAAGTGTCATGGTTTACCCTGTAATGATGTACTGAATCAACATTGTCAGTGATAGCAATCACAGACCCTGAAATAAATTATACTAGACATGAAGGGTGATAAATGAGGACTGGAATTTTAATCAGCATTTAAAAATATGAAGCATAGCAGTGGCATTCTATTTCTAAAGCAGTTAATACTAAATAATAATATTGCTTGATACTACATGCAGTATTTAAAACATTCCTAATTTAAGACTTTCCTAAATGTAGCCCGCTGGTTTTGATGGAGATAGGCTATGCATACTAGGGGGTACCCAAAAAAACCCCACTGGGTGGAGCTTTCGTGGCATGCATTTTTCCTGCGAGGCGAGCAGCAAACAACTCGCTCTAAGTTAGTATACCCAAAGGTGTTGCCTGGGAAGGTTCTCTTTGTTCACAGTAAATTTTTTTGTAAAAGCAATTTCACTCGGAGCTCCTGTTTTGTGATGGCCAATTTAAGAGTACAGTGTGCAGCTGTGAAATTTTGTTTCCTACTCAAGAAAAATGCCACAAACTACTGAACACAGCACTATGGGAAAAACTCAAGTGTATAAGTGGTTTTCTTGTATCAGACCAAAAAAAATGCTGATTGATGACAAACCTCATTCTGGACGTCTGTCAACTTCCCGAATGGATGAAAATGTCGACTTGTAGCGCATTTGGAGTTTGTTCCACCAGGTCAGACTGTTAATCAAGTTTTCTATTTAGAGCTTCTGAAAAGATTGCGTAACAGTGTGTGACAAAAATGGCCTGGCTTGTGGCAGAGGGGAAACTGGTTTTGCCACCAGGACAATCCACCTGCTCACACAATCCACCTGCTCACGCAGCCATGTCAGTGTGCTAGTTTTTGGCAAAACACAGTTTGGTTCTCTTGCCCCATGCACCTTACTCACCTGACCTAACTCTGTGTGACTTCTTTTTGTTTCCACAAATGAAGAGGGACATGAAAGGAGAGCAATTAGATGACACAGAAGAGATGAAGAAAAAAATGAGGTAAGTGTTGTCAGCCATCCAAACAGATGAGTTAGAAAAATGTTTCCAAGAATGGAATCATGATTTGACAAATGTATTAAGTATAATGGAGAGTACTTTGAAGGTGATAAAGCTGTTTTATAAAAAAATGTATATACATAGTATTGAGGAGAAAAAAATCCTGGTTTCTGGGTGCCCCCCCCTTCTATTTTATCTTCTATTTTCCTAATCACCCACTTTTTTGTCACTTAAAAATACTGAAAAGCTACATTTAATTACCAAGAAGCAACTTGTAAAACAGTCATATATATTTTTTCATTCTACAATTATTTGAGTAATATGATCCAACAAAACCCAACAGTGAAATAAAACACACAAGGTACAGGACCTCAAGGAGATCCAAATGAATACTCTAGCAATTACAAATGAACAAAACTCTCTAGATAAAGTGCAAGTACTTTAAGGCCTAACTATATGGCAATTCAGCACACTCTTGGGGAAGTGGGTGAAGCTGAGAATACTTCATAAAGGAACCCTAAAAATGAGTAGGAACTGGCAAGTGAGGTGGCGAAAGAATACCTAATGTTGTACGATCAAAGGAATAAAATCATTTTTTAAAGATAGTTTAAAAAATAAATAATTTGTTTAATTAGTGTGAAATAACTATTATTTCTTGATATCCTATTACATAGACTGACAGAAAGAAGAAACTTTCTACACCCACAAAAAGTTACAATCTCAGAAACCCACAGGAGCAGTTCTACCCAATTACATGGGGTTGCAATAAATCAGAATCTCGATAACAGTGAATTTTGCACAGACTAGCCATTTTAAATATATTGCTTCTAAGATTTAAAACTTTTCAGGTACAATTATCCTTCTTTTACAAAAGAATAAATTAAAAGTCAAAAAGAATACCATATATACTTGTGTATAAGCCGAGTTTTTCAGTACATTTTTAATGCAGTTTTTGTGGTAAAATTAGGTGCCCCTGCTATTTGGGTCAGCTTGTACTCAAGTATATACGGTAACTTGCCCTTGTCTTAGGAAAAAAATCTGAATTTCATGAAACAAACTAAAAAGATTACTAGGAGTCCTGTCTCGTATACCTTTCTAGGATGGTTCTACTTTTCCACCTTTTATTTGTCTGAGATATTTTTTAACTCCATAAATTACAGACAACTGATAGCAATACAAATTACTCGAGTCCATGGATATGCATATTAATGCTGTCCAATGGAGATGAAACTGATTTCCCGTTCTCTTATGGAAGAATACAATTTTATATCTATTAAGTAATTTCTATCCCTTTACCTGATTGCCTATATACGAATCTACTATTGAGATTCTCCTTGGAACCATTTATAACATCTTATCGATTCCTTGTTTAATAATTTAAATAATACCTTAACATGTTTTTATCTTATATTTTTAATGAGTCATACAATGCTACAAAGGCACTGAATAAGAATTTAAATTTTAGTGTTCTACAAGAAGGCTTCAAAACTTGCAGGAAAAAAATGGAACTAAAGATAATTAATTTTTCCACAAACTTTTTAAAATATCCCTTGTAAATAGGTCAATAAACAAATGTTTCATTGTACTACAATTCCCTCCTTCTGTCCTTTAATTCTCAAATGTTAATGTAACATATTTGTATTATTATATTTCTTAAAAATAATCTCACCAAAGTTTTTATAGTTCATGTGATAAAACTTACTAAAAAATACAGTGTGAGGTTTGATTCTCTCACTAATTTCACATACCTTTAATTCCTGAACCTCATGTGGAATATAAATAGTAAATAAAATCACCTTCTCTCATTCCAAAGATTTACCACCTACAATTAGGCAACCACCAAAAGTAACAACAAACTTACAAACGCTTGATATTAAACATTCTAGTAGTGTAATCCAAGTCAAATCCCTCTGCAAATTCTGGGACAGGAAAGATATATTAATGAAATCAAATAAGATAAAAGAAGAAATCTGAGGAGAGTTTTGGAATTCTACATTTGCTGATTATAATTTTAGATACTTTGTTAGATTCCCTTTCATGTCCTCATCTTCTGGGGGTAAAAATTTACAGATATTTTCTGTTGAATCAGAACTAAAATTACTGGGGTTGGGGTAGGAACTAACTCAAATACTCAGAACTACACCATGTAAATTTAGTGTTCAGTTTCACTGTAATATCAAGCACCCAAAAGCTCAATGGGCAAGTTATGATAGTATTCATCTAATTGCCAAAGAAACTGTAAAGACTTTAATGTAAAGAAGGGAAACGCATTGCAGACAGTCATATAAAGATGTATTTGTTCACCTCTTCAGCAAAGTTGACAGTGGGAAGCTTCCTTTGTATGTTACAGTGACAAGTGTTAAAGGTATACTTCTTTCAAACCAAACATTTACCCTTCGCCACTGGTGAAAGGCAACAAGATCTCTTCACAAAGTCTCGTCTTTTTCAATAAATTTTGCATGAAAACATGTTATGCTGGCACAAGTTGCCTGCTGTCACATTGGAAGTGTGATAAATGTTTAATGAAAACAACACCACACAGCTTGGTGTCAGACAACAGCTATCACACAGCCCTGCTTTGATCCAAACAGACACTTAAAAGGAGTTCTAAGAGCACTCTGCACCACAGAACTCTATAACCTATATGCAAATTGGGGTAAATTAGCATAAAAGACTTCCTGCTGCATAAAGAAGAGGTAAGGAAAAATATGACAGACTCTATGAGTATGTAACTGCTGTCAAAACTCACATCCAACATCCCCAAATCACTTCCAACATCTCCTGTCAAGCACTAGGTAAGAAAAACCTTATCAACAAGAATTTATTACAAAAAACTCTACCATTGAAAACACAGGAGTTTTGCCAAAGTTAATGCCATACCATGCACACGTACGTATGTGTATACATATATATATTATTTAATATCCTACATATTTGGGATACTCAAATACAATGAGATATATATATATATACACATACATACAGAGTGGGCTTCAAAATATTCATGCAAAAAATCCATTTTATTTCATTCTATATTCCATAGTCCACAAGCTGTTTACAGCCTCCTTTTGTGTGTATATATAACAATTGTCAGGATTGGGCAGGACCAGGCAGTGTTTCATTCTGTTGTACAAATGTTGATGGAACTTAACAACGACATATGTATGTTGTTGTTGTTGTTGTCAATAAGTCAAAACTAGATTCTTTGCCTGGTGGGGTTTGATCAAGTGCAATGTAGCTGAGAGGAATCACTGAGAGTCAAATTAAGGTCAAACATGATAGTAGGACAGGAGGAAAGTAAAAAGAAATAGAGAAAAGAACTAGGAGGCAAAAAATATTTACAGAGCTACAAATATAGGCAGGCACATATGTATGTATATAAATACATTAACAGGGATATAGGTCCATGTACATATATTTAAATGTTAAGTATTAAGGTAGCAGACAGGCATTGGGTCCCTACTCAAGTACTCCCTCAACTCAAAAACACTTTGTTCTAATAACCTGGCATTCTGTGATATTCACCTTCCCAACATGATCGCTGAAGACAAATGGGTGCATAAGCAAAGATGGTGAAGAAAGTTGATGGTGCCCAGCTATTAGAAGATACAGCATCTGGGGTCTTAAAGGCTTGAAGTTAAAACAAGTGACCATCTAGCAGGGAAGCAACAAAGCCCACATGGAAGAAGCACACCAGCCTGTGTGATCATGAGGTATATCTATCAATGGGATTAAGGTAACTTCTAATTATAGAATGAATGGTCAAAATTATACACTGGTAAACACTAAAACATGAGCTATTATTTGAAGCCAGATTGCCTGGCTTCCCAGGTTTCTCTATTTTTCAGAAAGACTTAAGGAATTCCTTTTATTTTGTTTTGTTTTTGCTGTTATTTACAGTTTTATTGGCACATAATCTACTATCATACAATTCAATAGTTCAATCATATCAAGAAAAAGGAAGTCAACTCTTTTTAAAAATACCAACTAACCAATTCCACTGGGAGAGTTGATTTCAACTCGCAGCAACCCTATCTAAGGTTTCTGAGACTGTTAATCCTTACTGGAGTCAGGGAGTCTCATCATTCTCCCATCAAGTGGCCAGTTAGCAGTCCAATGCTTATCCCCATGTGCCTAATTTTAAAATCTATTCCCCTCTAGTTACTCACAAAACATTGCTTCAATTGTCAGGCTATAAACTAGTACAGTGGGAGGGCTATTCCTACCACCCTGTCTCTCTTTTTAAAAATAATTTTATTGGCGCTATTACAGCTTTTATAACACTCCGTATGTCAACTGTATCAAGCGTTTTTTGTACATATGTTGCCATCATCATTTCCAAAACATTTTCTACTTGAGATCTTGGTGTAAGCTTCTCTTTTTTCCCCTCCCACCCTCATGTATCCTTGATCAATATATATTGTTATTGTTATTTCGTATACAGGCACCATCTGCTCTCTTCACTACATTTGCTTGTGCACCCATTTTGTCTGCAGTGAATGTACAGGGAAGGTGAGTGAGTGCCAGGTTATCAGAACAAAGTGTTCTTGTATTAAGGGAGGCCGTGAGTAGAGGCCCAAAGTCCATTTGCTATCTTAATACTTATCATATAAACATATGTACATTGTTCCTATCCCTTTCATTATAAATTAATATATCTATAGCTAAACCTCTATAAATAGCATATGCCGCCTATTTCCTCTATTTCCTTTTACCTTCCTCCTATGCACTATCCATTCAGCTCTCAGTATTTCCTCTCAGATACATTGCTGTGGCAGTTACATAATCTGGTGTCAATTTGAGAGGATTATGAGTGAAGGGGTGAAGTTTGACCTGTTGTCAATCAATATATATAGCCTCTGTGTGGGCATGGATTTCTCCTGAGAAGTCTGGGAAAGCTGGATTTTCCTCCTTGGAGGCAGGAGAGCCTCTCTCTGCTTACTTCCTGGGAGATACTGCAGCTGACAAGACACATGGAACTGCGCTAGTGCCCTGAACTAGAAAAGCCACATGGACCTACCCTGATGCAATCAGACCTCTAGAGGCAGAGAAGTCATGTAGAGACCCCTGCCAGCACTGAGATGCTTACAATGCCACTGGATCCAAAGACTTTCTACCCACTGGCCTGTGATCGTCCTGCATTAGATGTCATAACATGTGTTTCAGGAGTCTCAAGGACTTATATATTGGTATCAGACATATGGCAAATATTGGATTTATGGATTTGGACTGGACTGAGTTGGGATGTTTTCTTAATGTATATAAAACTTTATATAAAACTCTTTCTTATACACATATGCGTGTCAATGAATTTGTTTCTATAGTCTACCCGGACTAACACAATTACTCTTGATCAATCCCCATGCAGCATTATGCGCCCTCCTCACAATCAACTTAAGATCTTTTGTTGTTCACTTATCTCTGAGTTTGTTGGCTCCCTACTCCCCTTCCCTGCACCCTCCATTCCCAGGTCACCCTGGAACCACCAGTCCAGTAGTTTTCTCCTCGGTATTGTTCATCCTGCCTATTTTATATAGATAGAAATAGGGCAAAATAAAAGGAAAGCAAGTAAGAGCCCCCAATAAAAGAATTAAAAAGAAAAAGAGTAGCAAAAACAAACAAAACAGAACAGAACACGAGAAAGAAAAAAACCAAAACAAAACCCAATAGATAGTTCCAGGTCTGTCTCCTGACCCTTATGTATGTTTATCAATCACGTCTGATGAAGTGCTAGCCCTGTCCCCCAAATCAGAAGTCTATTTTCAGGGTTGCTCGGGGACTTGGTTCCTTTGCTCCCCTTGCTGCCCAGCTGCACTCCCTTCGTGTTTCCCCCACTGTGCCTGGGGCAGACCATCCTACCTGTCTTTTAACAGTACAAATTTATAAGAGAAAAAGTATAAACTCAAATGTCTGAGCAAAATATCTCAAGTCTTTACGGGTACTTTTCTGACAACAACAATCATTTACTAAAAAAACTAATAAGACAAATTTTAAAAAGCAAAAATCTTTCTTGATAGTGGGTATTAAGGATAGGGAAACTTTAATTAGGTTTTCAATGTATAGGGTGATTATGAGTCAGTATCAACTTGATGGCAGTAAGAATGAATACTAAAGCTACTCAAATTCAGAAGAAACAATTTACTAGGAAAACAAGTAGTGGAGACAGAAGTTTTTACATGATTTAAATCATGATTAGAAAATAAATTTAAATCAAATCCATCCAAACTCTACTCTTAAGAATAGTACTATGATTCAATAATATTTAAGTTAATGTCATTGATATCTATTTATATATACCTCAACTAAATTATCAAAATATAATAATTTATATAGAAGTCCCAATAATGCATTCATCTACGAAAGACCCAGAAAAGGTATGAAATGCTCACCTTCATCAAATCAAGAGGCAGTTATGAGAGCTGATAATATTTCTGATTTTTGTTCTCAGTAAAAGTTTAATAAAACAATGATAAGTGTCTGGTTGCAACTTAGTAACTCTACTATTAAGAAAATGACATTTCTTATAGTGAATATATTCGTCATACAAGAAACATAACTATCTAGGTATAAAAATCAATACTTGAGGTTTCAAAATTGGTTAGAAAAATAATAAAAATTAAAATCTACAGTTTCAAAATAAATTATTCTTACAAATAATAGTTTATAAATAGAAAATATTTTAAAAAATCAATCATTGAATATGCCAAATAAATTTTAGGAAAAGACTAGTAAATTAATTGCTCCTATATTCTTCTATTATGGTAAGTAAAGTCCCCTTTTAGTACCAACACACACCTGATAGCCTTCCAGTTTATGTTAGGACTCTTTGAATCAACAGATTAACAAAATAAGTAGGTCAATTATGGCATAAGATAAATTACAATTCTTTAAATTTGTAGATTCTGCAAGAGTTTTCAGAACGGTATTTAATAAGCTTCTATTAGGAAAAAATGTTTTTCAGAATTGTTTAATCTTACATCTATTTCCTCAAAGGTGTAATGAACATTCCTTTTCTCATTGATTAGGATCATTCATTTCTACTTGAGCATTGCTTTCTGTTTCTCAACTTTAAAAACAGACCTTCCTTTATCTTTACACTCTCCTTGCTGTGTGCTTAATAAATCACCATGAACTAATGCATAAACCCTGACTGCATGTGAATCTTTGTCCTTCCTCTCCACTTCCATATGCTTTTCCTTGAAATGGTTTTGAAAGAGTGAACTAATGAAAACTTCACCCAAATACTTTAATTAAGCCTAAAGTGGTTTTATGATTTTATTAATGATAATGTAAAATAAAGAACGAAATGCTAACGTGGGAAAGGAAGAGAGAGAAAGAAAAAAAGGAATTTTTACCACTGGCAGATTTCTAGTCTGGTAAAAGGAAAAGGAGGCATAGAAAAAAGTTTTCTAGTTGTTATTAGCTGTTTTCTAAGAACGTTTAAGCAGTAGTATACCGCTTCATCTCAACTGCTCTCTTCCCTTGTTACCAGGAATTAATCACAATTAAACCAATTAATTCAATAAGTAACCGAATGTCTATTAGGCACCACACCCTGTTTTAGTTCTTGATGTTTATCTTTGAACAAATAGAATAATGATCTCAACCTTTATTGAGGTTCATATTCTAGGCTTGGGTGATTTTATCAGTAAATGATAAAAATGATAAAGAAAGAAATAATATATGAGTATGTATGTGTGTGTGTGTGTATATATATATGAAAAGGGATTGGGGGCAGGAGCAGATAGCAGTATTAAATATCAAACCCACTGCCATCAAGTCAATTCTTACTCACAATGACCCTATAGGACAGGGTAGAACTGCTTCTGTGGGTTTCTGAGGCTGTACCTCTGTTTGCTTCTCAAATACTTTTCTGACCACTGTGCTTAATAATGAGGAGCTCTGGCAGCATAGATTATGTGTTGGACTGAAAACCACAAGGTCAGCAGTTCAAAAACACCAGCACAGTACCACAGTGACAGCCGATGTTTGTGCACAAGAAGCAGGTGATGTGCCCTACAGAGAATAGCCTTACATAATCATTGTTCAAGCATGAGTTACAGTGCACAGTACATGCAGAAAAAGGAGGAAAAAATTCACTGATCTGGATGTGAGGTTACCCAAAAAGTGATAAAGTAACATATTTACTGTGCACAATGAAGCTTTGGAAAAGATGAAAAGCAGCGCTAAATTTGTGGATTCATAAGATGACAACCCATAAACAAAGTGTAGTGGAAACAGCTGCTGTGACGATGAAAGTCCAAAGTTATGACCACATGATCCAGGATCAGAAAATGTTAAACTCTGCTCAGGTAGTGTGTTATCTTAAATACACACTATGTACACATACTCATACACTAGGGGATTTCAAAAAGTTCATGTACAAATGGAATTAAAAAAAGGGAATTTTTTCATGAACTTTTTAAAGGGGCATCATGTTTAATTATTTATTTGCATGAAATACATACTAATATACCATTAAACAGAAGTACGTATACATGGTTGTGTACTGCTTAGCTGACAAAAACAAAGTGACCAGAAGCGGGCAGGAACCTAGTCCTAGGAGCATCTACTCAGTCTCACTAATTCTGTGTTGCAGAAACTTCATGAAACATAACTATTATGAATCTGGCTGAAATAGGGATACTCACTAGAGGCTTTGGGCAGAGATGTGATATAATCTCCTGTCAACTTGCAAAGAGGTGGAGTCTAGCCTGTCAATCAGGTCGCAGCTTGAGGACCTCATCTGGAGACTCAAGGGAGATAAATAGCTCACTGGAGGCCAGAAACACTCTGCTGCCTAACATTGCTGTTGACAAGCCACACGGAGCTATGCCGATGGCAGCCAGAGTCTTGGAGCTGGAGGAGCCATGTAAAGACCCATGCCAACACCAGGAGCTTCCACCACCACTGGATCCACAAGACTTTCCATTCACTGGCCTGTATTCTTCCTGTACTCAGTGTGCCTGCATGCGCTGCATGAGTCTGAAGAGGACTTTACAGACTGGTATCAGACATACACGCTAACATCCGGATTTATGGACTTGATCTGGACTGGGCTAGGATGTGGTTTTAATATACAATAACTCTTTTATATAAAGCTCTTTCCTATACACATATGTCTCAGGATTTGTTTCTCTAGTCTACCAGGACTAACACACCATCAAAAAACAAGACTGAAACATTTAAATTTTAATAAAGAAATCTAAACTCTGACAGACCTATTTGGAGATTCAAAACATTTGAATCTCTATTTGTTGTATCAAACTAATGACCACTCAGTCAATCATGACTCATAGCAACCCTATAGAGAACAGAGAGGAACTTCTGTCGGTTTCTGAGGCTGTAAATCTTAAAGGAAGCATAAAGTCTCTTCTTCCTCTTACAGTGGCTGGTGGACTTGAATAGCTGACCTTGTGGTTAACAAACACATAACCCATGACACCATCAGGGGTCCTTACTGAATGTACTCTCCATACTGTACATACTCCCTACTCTAGAGTCAATTTTGACTCCAGGAACCTCAAAGGACAGAACTGCCCCTGAGGGTTTCTGATCTGTAATCCTTTATGGGGAGTAGAAAGCCTCCTCTTTCTCTTTTTTGATGTTCAATAGTTCTTACTTAAGGCCCACTTTTAAGATAACAATTTGGAACTGCCTGCCCTTCAGTTCCTAATAAAACTGTAGTGGTAGTTGGGGGAAATTCTAACTTTATCTAATTTGCACTGTTCAAATATATTTTTGGTTCAAGGGTTACGATGTAAAGTATAACTTGACCTAAATATTTAGTTCAACACAAGCGACTTTAAATAAAGCCAGCATACACTTCCTCTATCCTAGGCTAGCTAACACTACATTAAAAGATCCTGATTTCTTATGGGCAAGCAGAATGGAGAGTGGTACACGGCATAGGTTCTGTATCTCAGAAACCGAAGAAGATAGATGAAAGCCAGTGCCATGTTTGGAATCAGTAAGTCAAATAAACCCAGAAATGTCTAACATTTGAGGAACCAAAATGTGTGTTGGCCAATGTAATAAATTGTTTCTGAAACAGAGAAACAAATGTATATATAAAAATTAGTTCTATCGTATTAAATGTATACACTGGCTAAATACATAGTCCTAATTTTAGATCATACACTGAGGAATAAAATGCAAGAACTTGTATCTCCTCAGCACTCTCGGAGAGTCCCTCCGCACAATACCACCCTATACCACTGTACTATATATATGGTTCACTAACACCCTGGGAATGATGGAGAGGACATGACAGGGGGCTACCCACACTTTTCTGGCACCTTTGCTCAGAGCCCTGGCTTGGACATTGTTCATTGCCTTTGACGGGGCTTCAGAGATAAGGACACACAATACT
>NW_022111320.1:3811270-3831574 GCF_000313985.2 Echinops telfairi | reverse complement strand
AGCCGCACACTGGTCCGATGATCAAAGAGCGAGAGACAAGAAAGGCGAGGCTCACTGAGCCATTTATCTCTCCGCCCTTCAATTAATCCCACTTATGTTTATCAGCCAGGCTGGCACAGTAAACTATCTCAACCCCCGAATGGGTTGCGGACGCACAGGTTGAGAACCATTGCTCTGTTACTTTTTGCCTTTACTTTGGTATATGCAGAGAATTTAGCTCTTATGATAGCTGTATGCTCTTGGGTAAGTGTTGGGCTGCTCACTGCAAGGTCGGGAGTTCAAATCTACCAACCCCTGTGTGGGAAAAATATAATGCTATCTGCTCCCATAAAGATCAATAGCCTCCGAAACCCTATTTAGAGTTTGGTCACTATAAGATCAACTCTGTGGTGTAGGGGGTTTAGTTTTAGTGTGGAAGCAATTTTGAGCATGTTGCTAAGGGTGCCAATCTATTTTCTTTCTTTCTTTGTAGATAACCAGTTTCTTCTTTCGAGGTATTTTAGCTCTTCTTTATTCTTGGTATTTCTAATTTCTGATTTCACCAAAATTTACCGAGGTGTGTCTTCTTTGGATTTTGCTTGCTTGATGATTGAAAGCTCTTTCATCTGAAAAACAGAATCTTTCTCAGTTCCGAGGACGCCTACTTACAGTCTTTCTTCTTTTCCATCCTTCTTATCAAGAACTCTCCTTACACAGATCTTGAAATGTATGAATCTTTCTTCTGTCACCTTGGAACATTTTTTAAATTTCTTTGAGTTTTCTTATCTCAAGATGAGGATAATAACAATCAGCATATCACAAAGCTTACTTGGAGAATTAAATGAAGTATACCTAGCTACACATACACAGAGATTCATATTAAATATTCAATAAATGTAAAGTTTAATAATGCCTATATCATCCCTTAGCTTTTATATATAAATGTCTTCATTCTTTCTACTACATTCAGCAAAAATTTCTTGGTAATATCTTCTAATATGCTAATTCAGTCTTCAACTGTGTTCATTATACTCTTCAGTTCATATGTGGGATTCCGTTTTAATGATCAAAATGTAATTTCTACAATGTAATAAGTATTCTCTCAACCCACTTTAAGGGTACTGTTTATACTGTGTAACTCTAAATATATATATATATATATATAGTTTGCCATATTAACTTTCATTTCTTTGCTTAATTTTGCATTGGTATGTATTGTTCTTTAGGCTTTCTTTCTTTCATGAGTTGGTTTTCCTTGAATGCCCAATAATTCTTGATGGGCTCTTCATCTTTATATGACTAGTGTCTCCATCGAGTGTGTCAGGGAAGGCAATAAGATATATTGCTGGTGTGGCATACTAGTATGTTCTTGTCCCTCTTAGAGGTAACTAGTTAGCAGCCTTATCTCATTGGCTCCAACACCTTCCTGCTTTACACTTTGTGCTCAGGCACTACTTGTACCTTTGCTTACCATAGTGATTCTCCACCTTCCTAATGCTGCGACCCTCTGATACAGTTCCTCATGTGGTGGTGACCCCCCCAACCATAAAATTATTTTCGTTGCTACTTCATCACTGTAAATTTGCTACTATTATGAATTGGGCGACCCCTGTGAAACGGTCGTTTAACCCCCAAAGGGGTCACGACCTACAGGTTGAAGACAGCTGCTGGAGACACTTTCTTTTCAAAAGAACTCCTCTCTGCACTCCCAAGCCCTACTCCACCAGCCCTGGCCAGTTCAGCCTTCCTGTCGGATAGTCATTTGTCTACCTCTACCTCTCTCTCATTTTATTTAAAAATCCTGGAAAAAGTAAAGGAAAGAACCAATAATTTTTCAGGAACACAATTGTTTGATGTACTTTAACAACTGTGGGGTGAACGAGAGTCAAATAACTTTACCTTCTTGCTAAATTCAGCACAAACTTAACACTTCAAGGAATACGTATTTAAAATCTATCAGTCCAGGTAGGTTAATATCATTTGATCTCCTTTTTGATCCATTTTTAATATTTTCTGCTTTCTTTCTATTGGGATTTTTCTCTATTTTGCTATAATTATTAGAAGTTTTTAATTCTTTGTTTGTTGTTTTTGTATGTTTTCTGGTCTATGAAAACCAGGATGGTTGAATCTATGGAGACTGTAATTGGATTAAAGGCTTCTTGGGGGAATGGCAGGGAAGATTTGGGGGAGATGGGAAGCTAATAACAAGGAGTACAAGGAAGAAGAAAATGTTCTAAATTGATTGTGGTAATGATTAGGCAACTATTCTTGATATGGTTGAACTACTGAATTGCATGATATATGGATTATGTCCCAATAAAGTTGTTTGTTTAAAAAAAGACATACAGACAATGGGGGGATTGAGAAAAGAGCTCATAGAATCAAGATCTTAAGAAATCATATTCAAAATTCTAATTAGCTTTTCAATGTAACAATGAAAACTGATACATAAAAGATAAACCCTTTTATAATGACACCTAGAGTAAATATCTTCCCATAGAATGTTGAAAGAATAACAAAAGGGAATAAATTTCAAGCTCTTCTACTTCACAGAATAAAGACACAAATGCAAATTTCCAGTAAAACAATGAACAAGCTAGAAATAAAAACAACTAAACCAGATTTTGTTTCCTTTTAACATTTTCCAATTTGGAAGAGTTATGAATGACTTTCAACCTTGAATTGGATAGAATAAAAAATCCTGTGTCAGTACTATCAATTCTGTTAAAGGAGTTGTGGTGGTGCTAATAAGTAAGTGCTGTACTGCTAACAACAAGCCTGCTGGTGCAAGTCTACCAGCTGCTCCACAGGAAAAAGATGAGGCTATCCCATGAAAATGAACAAAATTTGAAACCGTAGTCAGGGTCATTGAATCAGAATCTACCAGAAAGAAGTGCCTACTGTAGGTAATTCTATTACAAATAAATTCTGGATCTCATAGACACACACAACAAAGTTTCCATTCTGTATGAAAAGAAGTCTAACCAAAAATAAAAAGAGACCTAATAGTGCAATAGATAAATCATTGGCTGCTAATGAAATGTTGTCATTTCAAATCTAAACAGCTCAATCAGAGAAACAACCTGGCTATTTGTTCCTACAAAGATTACACCCTTTGATACACTGTAGGGCATTTCTCTTCTTTCCAACTGGGTCACTAGACTCAGAGTCAAGAACACACCAGAACCAACAATAAAACATAAGGTTCCTTTTGTGTTTCCTTTTTCCTTTGCCCCTAACAGCTTTACAATAAATTAAACAAAAAACAATCTCACTGTCATTGAGTTGATGCCAACTCATAGCAATCCTCAATGCAGAGAATAAAATAATGAGAAACCTTTAATCATTTAAGTATTCTTCAAATTTTAAATTCACGTTCATGCAAAACGAAACTGAATGTAGAACATTACTAAAGATTTATGTAAATTTTCCTTAATCAAGCTTTAATTCTGCTATTTATGCTGTTTCTGAAGTAGGTTATATTGGTCTATAGCCATACTACTACCTTGCACAAGCCTGATCTTGTCTAAAATATGTCATATTATAATAGAAAAGGAAATTATAATACAAATGGAAAGGAATCCCTGTAAAAATCTGAGGTAGCTATTTTGTTGTTCTCCTTTCTTACTATACTCTCTCCTTATTTCCATCTTCTTTCCCTCTTCCATCAATTTAACTACACAGAAATTTTTAAAAATTCAGAGAATAAAATGCAGTTGTAATTATTGCTATGGAATCAATCACCACTGCTTAAAATCGGCTTCAACTTACCCACGTTTGATGTCAAACAATTCCTTGTCCTTTCCCTTCTCCTTCTCCTTTTCTCTCTTCTCCTTTTCTCTGGCTTTACGGCGCTCTCTATCGCGAGATCGACTGCGGGTTCTTCTGTGACTGGACCTTTCACTGCTTCGACTGTGGGAGCGTGGGCGAGGTCTTGACCGGGACCTATCATAAGCAAATTTTATTAAACAAATCTAGTGTATATTGTACGTACTGCAATGAAGATATTTTAAATGTCTGACAGAAAAGGACTCCACAATTGTAGTAATAAAAACTATGTGAAAAAAAGCATCTGAATGATTGTTTATATAAGCACCCCCAGTTAAAATTATCTCTGAGGGGGGAAAAAAAACATATAATGCCAATTTTTCAAGAAATTAAAGTTTGGTTAAAAAGATAAAATCTGAAAGATTCAAAATGAAGTCTGGATTCCTTAAGTCTTCTCAGATAAAACCAAAATATATCTAATCTGACCCCCCCAAGGATAGAGTTTTGCCTACCCTTGTAATCTGTGCTTCCACAGCTAGTCAACCTTATATTCTGGTTGTTCCAACAAAACTAGTCAGCCACTGTACTATAATCCAGGTAGTCTTTCGTATAAAATGAATGATGGTACTAGGCGGTGCTCAATCTAGATGCCATGTGCTAAAAAGCAAAGGTTTCAGGTCCTGCTGGTCTACACGATTACAAATCCTACCAGATCCTATACACAGCAATTTAAAAAACATAGCTGTATGGAGCAACCCATTAACAGAAAGGACTACTAGGCCAGCCTTAACCTGAGCTATGCTGACTGTCTCCCGAGAAGAATGTGCTATAGAGGATAACACTGAAACTACAGCCTGGGGAGAAGGGCCGGCTCACCCCACCTATATGGAAGCAAACAAGAAAAGAGAGCGAGGGACTAGACCCCACTCTGGCACACCAAACCCTGAAGATGACATCCCTTCTCGGAGCAGCTAAGGCACAGAGAGGATTGTAGTATGGACAACAGCTCAAGATACGACGTCCCCTCATGAGAGCTTAACTATACAGAGGACAACTTTGGGGTCTGACACTCCCCGTCACACCCCAGGGGTGAGATCCAAGAAGGGAACATAACAGATCAGCAATAGGAGATAGTCATAAAAGTCAATGGGTAGACCCAGAACTATGGATGGCTTTTCTTTTTAGCTGGTTTTGTTTTTCTAGTCCTGTCTTTGTTGTTTCTGTTATGTCTACCTATATAAGATAGGCATGAGAAGCAAACCAAAGGAGAAAGCATGGGGAGCGGGGATTTGAGGGAGAAGGAGGTGGAGAAAGGAAGTGGTGAGCAAATACACGGATAAGGGAACAACTAGTGAACTAAAACGGAGGGTGAGGGGGGTATAGAATTCCTGGAGGGGTTGGATCAACCGTAATCTAGCCAAGCAGAACTACAGAGAGGCAAATGAGGGGTGAGCGTGAAAGTGGGGCAGGAGGAAGGTAAAAGGAAATAGAGAACTAGGAAGCAAAATTATGTATATGTATGCATAAAACTGGTCTATGTACAAACTAGGTGCATAAGCAAATGTGGTGAAGAAAGCAGATGGTGCCACACAGGGGGTAGTATAGCACTTCTCTAGGCTCTTAATCCTTCCTCTCCCCATTATTACGATCTCAGTCCTTACCTCGCAGATCCAGCTAGTCTGGTGTGCCTACATCAATACAGACTAGAGCTTTCAATTTACAAAATTCAGGATGGAGAGACCCCTCAGAAACTGTCATGGGAGTATGACTTTAGGAGGTAGGGGAAGGGAAGGGTAGAAGGAACTGATAGGAATGATGGCAAAATTAAACCGCCTTGAAGGGGATGAATACCAGGATTGTAGGTGAAAGGATAGAAGGGGCGTTTTAAGATATATAAAAATAACAATATATAACATATAAGAGTTCGCGAGGGTGGCAGGGCAGGGGAAGGAGGGAAAAAAAGAGAAATTGATATCAAGGGGCTCAAGAATGAAGATAATGTTTTGAAATTGTTGATGGCAATATTTGTACATATCTGCTTAATATAATTGACATATGGACTGTTACAATATATGTAAGAGCCCCCAATAAAATGATTTATTAATGAAAATTTAAAAAAAAGAAGCACCATCTGAAGGCACTGGGGCGTCATCACCCAGAGCAGGAAAACTTTGTAGACGTTCCTCCATTTGAACAAAAGAAAACAATAATGAGAAAGCATCCCATTTTATCAATTTCTCTCCTGAGTACAGATGTAGGTATGGTTGTGCATGACTGCTAACTATCCACAAAATAAACCTGTACGCTTTCTGGCCTAAAAGAAGAGAACACTGACCCACGGAAACCACAACAACCGGAAAATGGAAGTGGCATCCTGGACAAGAGTCAGGATGTGGACCCGATCATTCTGTGCATAAACTCTACACAAATCTCTGGCTGAGCCTGAAATTCAACCAGTTACTGATAAAAGAATTCTGATGAAATTCCAACTGCCACTATATTGAGAGAATTTTTGCAATCCCTGATGGCTCTGAGGGCGAACATGGGAGAAAGAGAGGGAAGAGCCAACAAACTGAGGGACAAGGGAACAACAGCAGACCTAAAATCAATAGTGAAGAGGGCGTAGAAAGCCTCATGGGGTTTGATCAAGTGCAAAGTAGCCCAGAGGAATTACTGAAAGCCAAATGAAAGTTGAACATGATAGTGAGACAGGGAGGAAAGTAAAAGGAAAGAGAGGTTAAGAACTAGGAGGCAAAAGAGATTTACAGAGGTATAAATATAGGCAGGCACCTATGTCAAAATCTATTAATATACCATGATAGGGATATAGGTCTATGTACATATATTTAAATGTTAAGTGTCAAGGTAGCAGACACTGGGTCTCAACTCAAGTACTCCCTCAACGCAATAACACTTTGCTCTAATAACCTGGCATTCTGTGATGCTCACCTGCTCTACAAGATCACTGAAGAAAAAATGGGTGCATAAGCATATGTGGTGAAGACAGCTGATGGTGCCCAGCTATTAGATGATATAGCATCTGGGGTCCTAAAGGCTTGAAGTTAAACAAGCGGCCATCTAGCAGGGAAACAACAAAGCCCAAATAGAAGAGGCACATCAGTCCGTGTGATCACAAGTTGTTGATGGGACCAGGTATTAGGCATCATAAGACCCAAATGAAATAATCATATCGATGTGAACGAGGGGGGTTGGGAGATGAGACCCAAAGCCCATCTGTAGACAACTGAACATCCCCTCACAGTAGGGCACAAGAAAAGAACTAGTCAGCCAGGGTGCAGCATAGCACCAATGAAACATACTACATTCCTCGAGTTCTTTATTGCTTCTTCCCCACCCTTCCACTCCAACACTACCATGACCCCAGTTCTACCTTACAAACCCCGCTAGATGAGGGCAGGTACACTGGTACAGATAAGATCTCTCAACACAGGGACTCCAGAATGAAACCCTCAGCAACAGTAATGGGAGTAGTGATACCATGAGGGGAAGGGGAAGGTGGCGGGGAGTAGGGAAAAAGGGGGAACCGATTGCAATGATCGATGTATAATACCCCCACCCCGGGGTATCTCAGAAATGTGAGAGATGGGAGACAGCGAACGGTGTAAAGTATGAAAATAATAACTTCTAATTTATTAAGGGTGTGTAAGGGTGGGAGGGTGGGGGAGGAAGGAAGAAAGAAGAGCTGCTACCAAGTAGAAAGAAAATGTTTTGAAAATGATGGTGGCAACATATGTACAAATGTGCTTGATAAAATTGATGTATAGATTGTTATAAGAGCTGTACGAGCCCCCAATGAAATGATTTATAATAAGAAGAATAAAATAAATAAAGTTAATTTCCTGCTAACAGAAAAAAGAAATCAACACTCCTCAGAGTATCCACAACATAATGTTCACCATGCCCGGGATAAAATGCATAATTACTAGATATGCAAAGAAACAGAGAGAATATGATCCATTCTCCAGAGAAAAGGGTCAATTGTGACCAACACTGAGATGAGCCAGATATTGAAATTAGCAGAGGAAGATAGCAAGACAATAATTATACTATGCTTAAAATGAAGATAGAGATAAGATATCATAGCAGAAAAAATATATAATTTAGATCAAAAATGCAATTTCTGAAATTTAAAGTTTCCTGAATGAGATTAACAGGAATCCTAGTGGCAGAGTGGGCTAAGAAGTGGGCTGCTACCAGAAGGCAGACAGTTCAAAAACACCAGCCGCTCTGCATGATCAAGATGCGCCTTTCTAATCCAGCACAGTCACAGTCACAGAAACCCACAGGGGAAGCTCCACTCAGCCCTGGAGGATCTCCATGAGTCAGAATGGACTCGGAGACAGTAAGTAGGATAGAGAGTATAACAGGTGTATTAAATCACAGGATGAAAGAAGACAGAAAAACTTGTTTTGCTATTAAATTGTGGCTAAAATATCCCAAACTTAGCAAAAGATAGATTTATAAATCCTAGAAGTCTCATGAGCCTCAAGAAAAACATGAGGAAAATCATGTAGGAAACCACAGTCAAACTAAAGAAAACTAAAATTCTAGGCATTAAAAAAAATGACATACTTGGGTTTCTTATTAAAAATATCAGGTATGAAAAAACAAAGATGCTAGGGAACTAAAGGGTAGATATATGCGAATGGGAAGGAGTAACTCATAAGAGGAAGGGTACAACGGCTGCATAACTTTAAGAATGCAATCAATGCCCCCTAAGTGTGAATAGAAAAAATGTTGAATTGGCTATGTCCGCTGTTTATATTTTCAAAAACATTAAAATATTTAAAATAAAAAGGTAGGCTAAAATTCTTGATATGATGCATTGGAGGGAAAAAAACACTCAATTCAAACTTTGATATCTAACATATCCCTAAAAAATGTTAAAGGATATTTCTGAGGTAAAGAAAAAAATTTAAAACTCATAGCAATATTATCAGAAATACTAAAGAAAGTTCTTCAAGCTGAAGAGGAATGATAACAAGTAGGAATTTGAATTTTTTGAAAGGAATGAAGACCACTGGAAATGCTAAGTATCTGGGTAAATATGAAAGTTTTCTTTTAATTTATTTAAAATAAAAGTAAAAATCACAATGTGTTATTTTAGAGTTTATAAAGACTGTAGATATGATACATAGAACTTTGACAGAACAGGGCATGGTAAATGAGCCTATATAGTTGTATAGCTTCTACATTTTGCATGAGGAAATAGCAGTTTCTAAGTATAAAGAAATGTTGATGGTGCATTCTGTAATCCTTACAGCAAGCACTTCACCAAAAAAAAAAAAAAGAAGAAGAAGAAATGTGACATACACGTTAATTAAAAGGAAATATTAATTAATCCAAAAATACTGACAAGAAATAAAAAGAGACTGGACACAGTTAAAATAATAAAAGTGGTAGACTGAAATACAATTATGTGAACAACTACATTAAACATTCATGACTTAATGCTTTAATTTAAAAGCAGAGCTTATTCATATAATTTAAAGAGTAAATTAACAACAGAAACTGTATATTGTCTCAATGAGATATACTTAAACTATACAGACAAGATAGGTTGCAGGTAAATGGTTAGAAATAGGTACATCTTTCAACAGTGAACACAGTTGATAAAATAGACCTCAGATACAAAGACTATCACCAAAACAAAAATGACTTCATGATTATGAAAGGGTCAATTCACAGGAAGAAATCACAGAATATGTTTCTCTGACACCATAATTAATTTAGAATTCAATAACAGTAAGACATTTAGAAAAACTCCAAATATATGGAAATTAAATAATAGCCTTCTAAATAATTTACAGATCAAATAAGGTATCACAAGGGAATTAGAAAATGTTTCAAAATGAATAGTAGTGAAAATGTACCATATGAGGACTTCTAGGATCCAACTAAGCAGTCTGTGAAAGATAAATGTGTAGCTTTATATGCGGACAGTAGAAAAGAAGAAAAGTCTAAAACCAATGACCAAGGATAAATCTTTTAAAGCTAGAAAATCAGCAAGTAGGCAGAAGAAAGTATTAAAGAAAAACGCCAAAGGCAAATAAAACCAGACAGTAATAAAGATAAATTAGCCAAGTTGAAATTCGGGTTTTGGAGAATAGCAACAAAATCCATAATCCCTAACAAGACTAAGGAAGCAAAAAAGGAATGAGGAAAAACACAAATTACTTCAGAGTACTGACTGTGAATAATTGAATAGTTGTTGCTGGGTACCATCAAGTCCGTGCTGACCCACAGCAACCCTCCTATGTAGCACAACACAACAAACCAAACACCGCGTGGTCCTGGGCCATCTTCACAGCGGTTCCTATGCCGGAGCCCGTTGTTGCAGCCACTGTGTGATACAACGTGTGGAGGGCCTTCCTCTTTTTCACTGCCCCTCCAACTTTACCAAGCATGACGTCCTTCTCCCGGGGCTGGTCTCCCTTAGGAATATGTCCAAAGTATCTGAGACACAGTCTTGCCATGCTTGCCGCCTCTAAGGGGCACTCTGGCCTTACATCTTTCAAGACAGATGTTTGTGCTTTTAACAGTCCATGGTACTTTCAAGACTCTTCTCCGGCACCACAATTCAAATGATTGAGAGGGTGCATGAACTAGTTTTAAATAATTAGGTTATTTGCCCCTTTTCCATCCCTTCCTGTTTGATCAATGATTTAAAGGCATTATGAAACAATGTCAAGTGTGATTTGACAATATTTACTATATTATTGCTAGAAATGTCAACAGGGGGTTATTTTATTTTTTTCACTGTCCTGATTTACAAAACTATATTTCCATCATTTTCTCTACAGTAAGTTTCGGTGACAATCCCGTCTCTTAATTTTGACATATGACTATTTTCCTACATAAAAACAAACTTTTATCAATACAATGTACTGCCCATTTCTGATTAAATCCTCTATTGTTTCAATATACAGAAGTTTCAACAAGCTGTTCATAATGTCTTATAATAATCATAATTTCTAGTTTTCTAGCTAAAAGAAATTAATAACAACAGAAATAGACTGGGGTATTTTATGATAGCCTCAGTCACTGAATAGAAGGTAGACAGGTAGGTAGGGAGACAAACAGTGATAGCTTATGTTCATACACATTCAAAAAACATTATCTTAATTGGTTCAACATTATTTAGGTCCAACATGACAATCCGTTGTCACTTAATTAGTAAAAATGCAGAGTATCAAAAGATCAAAACTTTCAAATGCACTGCCATCAAATCAATGCCAGCTCATAGCAACCCTATAGGACATGGTAGAACTGCCCCTGTGGGCTTCTGAGACTAATTCTTTACAGATGTACGGTAATAAGCCTCATCTTTCTCCCACAGAGCAGCTGGTTGTTTCAAACTGCGGACCATGCATTTAGCAGGCCAACTCGTGATTCACTATGCCACCAAGCCTCCTTCACCCGAGATAATTCAAAAGAAAGGCCTGGAAGTCAACTTTTGAGAGCTCAGTCTTTAAAACCCTATGGAGCATCCCCACGAGTCAGGATTAAAAGGATGACCATTGAGACTCTAAGAGAAAACACTCCAGTGCTTACGTTACATAATGTGATACTGTAAAACTCACTTTTTAAAAATTTGACATCAAAGGTTTCTTAAGTTACAGATTTCTTTTTATTGTTCCCTCAGTTCACTGAGCCACACCAGCAGTGTGAGTCAGAACAGACTTGATGGCAACTGACACCAATACTAGTTCCTTTGTAGCGGTAAGGTCAAGGATAATAATAATAAAATGTAAGCTTACAATCTATAGCTTCTCCTCAAATACCCTTAGCAATCAAGAACACGATCTCTAATACAAAACAAACAAACAAAAAACCTCCCTGCTATCAAGCCAATACTGACTCATAGATACTCTACTGGACAGGGTAGAACTGCCCTTGTGGGTTTCTGAGACTGTCACTTTTACAGGAATAGAAAACCTGGCTTTCTCCCACAGAGCCACTGATGGTTTCGAACTGCCGACCTCGCAGATCACAGTCCAACTCGTAACCACTATGCCACCAGGGTTTGTCATATGATCTCCAGTGGTTTTTTAATAATACGAAGACCAGATAGTTTATCGCTCAACCCTTTTGAAAATAAAAGGGGACACTTTGGAGAGTGGTGTAGTGGTTATACCTTGGGATGTGATCCGCATGGTTCAAAGTTGGAAACCACCAGCAGCTCCCAGGGAGAAAGGCTACTCCCATAAACAGAGTTTACAGAAACCCACAGGGGTCGCTATGAGTCAGCACTTACTTGATGGTTTTGTTTTTATTTGTTTGGGTTTTGGAGAGTTGGGAGGGGCACTATAACACTAGTGCCCCACTAAGACAATAGGCCTACATTGGGACTGTCCCAGAGAACTCAGCAAGTCTCCTTGCTCTACCATGCAACATCATAGTGATCCTGTTGTTGATGTTAGGTACCATCAAGCCAGTTCTAACTCACAGTGAAAGAGACACTGGGTGGTCCCACAGCACTCTCACAATTGTTTGTTGTTGTTGTTGTTGTTGTTGGAGCCTATTGTTGCTGCCACTGTGTCAATCAATCTTGTTGAGGGCATTCTTCATTTTTGCTGCCCCTCCACATTTACCAAGTATGATGTCCTTTTCCAGAAACTAGTCTCTCTTCATATGCCCAAAGTAGCAAACCTTGAGGCCTCAATTAGCATTATTGATGCCATCTTTCAATTACAACCTCACTCTCCCATACTCCCCCTTTCCCATTTCTAACTCCTTTCAACTTACTGTATCTAATTCATTAAGCAAATGATTATCTCCTACCCAATCTCAAAGTTGTTCTTAACACAAAAGGCTCCATTGTAGAAAACACAAATGCCTAACATTTATGAAAAGTAACTGGTTCATTATTCACCCTATATCCCTTATAAGTAGTCTATGCTCTTTTGGAAAACTGTCCTATAAATGCTGCTGGTGTGGCTCAGTGAATTGAGGGAACAATTTTAAAAATCTGTAACTCAATGGTCATCATTTTAATCCTAACTATAGATGTCTTAGAGCCTGCCCTAGTTGTATAACGGGTTATATGTTGGGCTGCTAAGCACAAGACCAGCAATTTGAAACCACAAGCCACTTCATGGGAGAAAGATGGCTTTCTACCCTCAGAAACCCACAGGGGAAGTTCTACTTATCCTTTAGGGTCGCTAGGGGTCAGAAACGGATTCAATGGCAGGGATTTGTTTAGGGACTGCCAATGTAAAAAACTGACTCTGAAGGAAATGCATTAAAAAAAAAAGATAAGATGATCCAAAAGAAGGTGTATAATAGCATCATTGATGCCTATCAACAAGAAACAAAAATCCAAGCACAGATATAAGGAAAACCTAAACTACTGACTTGCTAGTGATAAACTTACTATATACCATTTTGAGTAAAACTCACATCTTGGACAGACAACTGAGCCAAATTACTTTATTAAGTAACTTTATTTACAATTTTGAGGATATTTAACTTTACTTACAATTTTGAAAGATCCTTATCAAGATGTAAGTAACATCAAAGTAAAGAGGCTTGCTCCCCTGATTGGACAGGTGCATGCCTCCCCACACAAAAGTGGAAGAAAACTACTAAAATTGAAGATATCATTTGTTTCTCATTCCTTCAATAAATAACTTTCTGATAAACCATGCTATAAATCTCGAGAGTACCAAAGCCAATATGGAGATATATTATAAGCAAAGAAACATTTGATAAAATGTGGCACTCTAGAACACACACTATATAGGCAATAAATGGAGCACAAGATGTCCTATTATACCAGATAAATGCTTTCAATAACTACGGAATAGGAAAAATCACCACAACGCCACTACATAAAATAAATTACTGCCCTCACAAAACAATTTTTCAACTTTCTTAATTGGGTAATAAGTTCCAAACACATGTAATCAAAACAAATACTATAATATTTTACCATTCATAAAATATATAATACTATAACATATCTCATAAGTACAGTACTATAAAGACTACATTTACTATGATATTCAAGAAAAATAACAATTGAAAAAATAACTACACATTGAATGTGAATTCCAAGTCACGATGATAGTCTGAACATGGGCATCTAATTGTATCCACAACCATAATCCAACTAAAATCACCACAAGAACTTTTTTTAAAAATAGCCTCTTCTCTGGGAAAAAGATGCACCTTGAAATGGAAAGTGTTCCCTGCAAGCTCGCTGGTAAAGAAACACCAAGAAAAAGGATTTGAAATTCAGGCCTCTATCAAAAATAAGATGATATCGAAGGATCTAAAAGCACACTAAGCTGTCCTCTGAAATTCCCTAATTTTAAAAGTAAGTTCACCTCAATATATTAGCAAAACCAGTTGCCCCTGAGTAAACAGATATGGACAAACAAGAAAACATAAATGATTGATGTCTGATTTAGGAAATAAATAAATTTAGTACTAAATACTAAATTACAAGATGCTCGAAGAAAAATGTCTGATCGTGTAAGAAACATGTTGTTGTTGTCAGCTGCTATCATGTCCGTTCCAGCTGCCAGCAATGTTATGTCCAACAAAATCACAATCACTGCTGTCTTTAGGTTTCCAAGAGCCCATTTTGACTCATGACAGCCCTGTGCACAACAGAAGGAAATCAGGCCTGGTCCTGTGCCATCCTCACAATTGTTCATTTGTTTGAGCCCTTCATTGAAGCCACTGTCTCAATCCATCTTGCAGAGGGTCTACCTCATTTTCACTGCCTACTTTGCCGAGCATGAAGTCCTTTTCCAGGAAGTGGCCTCTCTTGATAAAGCATCTCAAGTTTGTTTGTGAGACAAAGAATTCCCATCTTCTACTAAGAACACTGTCAGTCTTCACTACATTTGAGACAGAATTGTTTATTCTTCTGGAAGACCATGGCACTGTCAATATTCTTCACCCAACAGTATAATTCAAAGACATCAATTCATCCATGGCCTTCTTCATTCAATATGGAGTTTTCACAAGCATAGGAGGAGATAGAAAATACCGTAGCTTGAGTCAGACACATTGCAGTCCTCAAACTGACACCTCTGCTCTATAGTAGGCTGAAGAGTGCTTGCAAAGATCTGTCCGATGTAACATGTCGGATTGCTTCACTGCTGCTTTCTTAAGCATTGATTGCAAATTCAAGTCATTGACGACCTCCAGTTTTTCTCTAGTGGTCATGATGTTCACTGATCCAGTTGTGAAAATTTTGGTTTTCTTTACAGTGAGTTCCAATCCACACTGAAAGTTATATTCCTTGATCTTCATCAGTAAATGCTTCAAGTCCTCCTCACTTTCAGCAATTGTGGTTGTGTCATCTGCATATCATAGGCTGTTAATAAGCCTTCCTCCAATCCTAATGCTATGTTCTTCTTTACATAGTGCAGATTACTTGCTCAGCATACAGACTAAGTATATTGAAAGTATCCAACCATGAGGCATCCCTTTTCTGATTTTAAACCATGCATTATTTTCTTGTACTGTTCAAATAATGGCCTCTTGGTCTGTATACAAATTCTGCATGAGCACAATAAGTGTTCTGGAATTCTCATTCTTCTAGTTTGTTATGATCTACACAGTAAAATGTCTGAACATACCCAACAAAACACAATGAACTATCTTTGTGGTACCCTTTATTTTCAGTCAGGATACACCTGATTATCAGCTATGATATCCCTTATGACACATCCTCAGAATACCAGCTTCAATTTCTGAGCTCTCTGTCAATGTACTGCTGCAACTGTTGTCAATCTTCAGTAAACTTTTACTTGCATGTGGTATTAAGGATACTGTTCAATACCACCCATGGTCCCATTTCTTTGGATTGGCTATAAATATCTCTTCTAGTTGGTTAGACAAGTAGTTATCTTGTAATTTCTTGGAATAGACCAATGAGCACTTCCAGTACTGCATCCGCTTCCTGAAACACTCGTGTTGTATTCCATCAGTTCCTGGATCCTTGTTTTTGGCTTTGGCTTTCAGTGCAACTTGACTTCCTCAGAACCAAAGTTGTTGATTATGTGCTCTCTTTTGAAATGGAAGAATGTGGACCAATACACACTGTGGTGTAATGATTCTGTGTATTCTTTCCATCTTCTCTTGATGCTTCTTGCATTTTCAATCTTTCACCATTGATCAAAACTAAACTCACTGCCATCAAGTGGATTTCAACTTGTAGCAGCCCGATAGAGGAGAAACACTCCTAGGGCTTCTGAGGCTGTAAATCAGTTTCTCAAAGTGGGCAATACACCCTCTGGAGGGCACTAGAATGATTCAGGGGGATGCAAAAGCAAACACCTATACTTTATACTGGATTGTGGGTCATAATACATTTTAAAAATTAATTTCTAGAGGGACTCTAAGTAATTGATTTTCTGAAAAGGGAGTGGTAGGCCAAATAAGTTTGGGAACATTTGCTATAAAATTTTATAGGAACAGGCAGCCTTCTCTTTCTCCCATGGAGTGGCTAATGGGTTCCAACTGCTGACCTTGCAATTAACAATTCAATGCTTAACTAGTCATACCACCTGGGCGCCTCTTAGACTCATTCCATATTGTAACTCAAGGCTTGAATATTGTCTTCAGTTCTTTCAGCTTGAGTATGTACTTCCTTTACAGTTTTCTAATTCCAGATCTTTTCATATTTCGTTATAATTTACTTTTTCTTCTCCAACTAGCCTTTAAAATGTCCTGTTTGGCTCTTTTGCTTCATCACTTCTTCCATTTCCCTCAGCTATTCTATGAGTAAGAACAAATTTCAGAGTCTCTTCTGACATCCACTTTGGTCTTTTCTTACTTTCTTGTCTTTTTAATGACATTTGCTTTCTTTATGTATGTTCTTGATTTCACCCAACAACTTGTCACATCACCTGTCGTTCGTGGTCAATGTGCCAAATGTCTTCTAGAGGTGGTATATACAGGAGGGTGGGATATACTTAAGGTCATATATTGGTTCTCATAAATTTGTCTTAATTTTCTTCAACTTAAACTTTACTACATATGAGCAATTCATAGTCTTTTCCACAGCTGGCCCATGGTCTTGTTTTGGCTGATGATATTGAGATTCTCATTACCTCTTCCCAAAGATGTAATCAATTTGCTTCCAGTGTATTCATCTGATAAGATCCACGTATACGGTTGCTTATGTTGTTTAAAAATATATTTGCAAAGAAAAAGTCATCAGGCTTCCAATCCTATTATGTGATTACCAACTTCATTTCTATCTGCAAGATCATATTTTCCAACAACTGTTACATGCTCTGTTTCCAATTTTCATATTATGGCCAATAATTACACCACGCAACAAAAACAAAAAAAATTTATTTCTTAGTGACTTGATTTTTAGGCCTATTTCTGGGGCTAACTGGGGAGCTGATTCAGAGAACTAAGAAAGATAGACTGCATAAGCTCTAGGTTCTTAGATATGGTGTTCTACTATATGTTCAGCTATTCAGTTAGGCTCATTTATTAATTTATCATCTTAGTTGAAACTAAAAATTCAGCTACTCTCATTATTGATCCTGAGGGATTTATCTGCCTGCATTCTGTGTCAAGCACTATTATCTGTACCAGTGTATGTGCTCTGGTCTAGCCAGAGTTGTAAGATAGAACTGGGGTAATGATAGCTTTGGGGAGGAAGTATTAAAGAACTAGAGGAATGTTGTGTGTTTCCTTGGTGCTATCCTGCACCCTGGCTGCCTCATCCCTTCCTTGAGATCCTCCTGTCAGAGGATGTCCAATTGTCTACAGATAGGCTTTGGGTCTCCATCCTGACCCCCATTGTTCGCATCAAAATGGTTGTTGTTTTGGGTCTTCTAATGCCTTGATACCTGATCCCAAGAGGATATGGGGAAGGTGGGGGAGAAAGGGGAAAGGGATCACCATGATTGACATACAACATCCCCCAGGGGGACGAACAACAGAAATGTGAGTGAAGGGAGAGGGTTCACAAGGGTGGGAGACTGGGGGAGGGAGGGTAAAAGAGAGGAGCTGATACCAAGGGCTCAAGTAGGAAGAAAATGTTATGAAAATGAATATGGTAACATATATACAAATGTGCTTGATACAATTGATTTATGGATTGTTACAAGAGCTGTAAGAGCCCCCCAATAAATTTTTTTTATTTTTAAAATTATTTTTTTTAATTAAAAAAGAATAATCAAAATAAAGAATATTTAAAAACTAAGAATTCAGATCCACATATTGCAGAATAAAACATAAAAGGTAATAAATATTTGAAAAAATTTAGGTATTAAGAGACCTCCAAAGCAAGCTGTAATGGACCTATGGTGGCTTGTTGGTGACACAATGGCTTTCCACTCCCATGAAGAGTGGGTCTCAGAAACTTACAGAGGCAGTTCTACCCTGTCCTACAGCGTCACTCATTATGAGTTAGTAAGTTGGTCTGTTTGTTTACTAAAACAAGCAGGAGACTCTTCTAGGATTAATTCCTCCTGATAACATGTTCAAAGTAGAAGAAAAGCTTCACCATCCTCAGAGAATTCTGGCTGTATTTCTTCCAAAAATAAATGCCTTCATGGTATTTTCAATATTCTTCATCAACACAATGTGTCAATTCTTCTTTATCTTCTATATTTATTGCCCAATTTTGGCATGCATATGAACAACTGAAAACACCCTAGCTAGTCAGGCATACCTTAATCCTCAACGTGTATCTCTGCTTTATAACACTTTAAAGAGGTCTTTTGCAGCAGACGTGCCAAATGCAATATATAACTTGGTTTCTGACCACTGCATACATGGACATTGATTGTTTATCCAAATGAAATAAAATTATTGTTGTTGTTAGGCGTCCTTGAGTCGGCTCTGATGCATAGTGATCCTATACACAACAGAATGAACCACTGTACAGTCCTGAGCCATCCCCACAATTGTTCCTATGACTGCACACACTGATGTAGTCACTGTGTCCATCCATTGCGTCGAGGTCCTTCCTCTTTTCCGCCACCCCCTCCACTCTACCAAACATGATGTCCTTCTTCAGGACTGACAGTATGTCCAGTATGTCAGATGAAGTCTTGCCATCCTAGCCTCTAAGGAGAACTCTGGCCTTCCTTCTTCCAAGGCAGAGCAGTTTGTTCTTTTAGCAGTCCATGGTACTTTCAATATTATTCTCCAGCACCACAGTTTAAATGCATCTACATTCTTCTATGGTCTTTCTTATTCAATGTACTACGTTCACATAAAATTAGCAGATTTAAAAAGAAATAAAGAAATGTAAAGACAGTCAAAGTAGAAAATGATCAATCACAAAAGGATAAAATTATATAAGACCACTGATAAAAAAAAAAAAAAATATATATATATTAATGAAGAAAAAGCTTTGACAAGAAAGAGATTTTGCTGGCTACCAGGAGGGAGGAGAAGGAAAGAAAATGATAGACACAGACTAGAGGGTGAACAGGTGTTAACGTGAGTGAATACCAAGGCAACATGCAACAAGAGGGGCATGGGCAACAAATAATGGCAACAGGACAAGATAATGGGAGGTTTGACAAGTTGCTGAATGTAGAATGATGACCTGGCTCTGTAAATCTTCACCTAATTCACAATAAGAAAATTCTTTCCCCAAAGATTTGAACAAATGGTACATTCACCCAAGTATTTGTCTTCCTACATTACAGAATCTTCATGCTTATCAAGTGTACCTAAAATATTTCCTAAAACTAAACCCTGTGCGTAATAAAGCTAATCTCAACATACTTATATTCTCACCAGAGTAGAAATAAGCAAGAAAACTTTACACAAATAGCAACTAAAAAATTCCCCAAATGCTTAGAAATTAAGTAACCTCTGGGAAAGAAGAAATAACAATGAAAATTTTAATTTAAATATACATACATAAAATTTATATTTTATATAAATTTATATTTAAATTAAAAATTTGATATATACCACATCAAAACTAGAGCTATAGCACAGATAAGAGGAAATTTATATTTTTAATGTTTATATTAGTGAAGAATAAAAGCTTAAGTACCCATCTTTTTTATTTTTTTTAAGTACCCATCTTAAAGAGTTAGGAAAAGAAAGTTACGCTCAAAACAATAACAAAAATTCAAGAATGGCAAAAGTTGATTCTTTGAGATAATTTTAATAGTAAGGTTGTCACATGCTCACCTCCCCCTACCACCACAGACTATGATGGCTCTTAGTCACCCTTCCAATAAGGAAAGAAACCAACCTCAACCTGCAAGGCTCAATTTTCTGCCAAATGAAAGACAAATGTATAGAAGGGAACAATAATACCATGGAGGGAGCCCTGCTGACATAGAGCTTACCCACTGGGGTGCGGTACTGCTAGCGGGTGGAAACCAGCAGCTGCTCCTCGAGAGAAGGATGTGGCTTTCTATTCCCATAAAGAGCTACAGTCGTAGGCAAGAAGAGCAATGGGGTCTCATAGAAATGCACGACCCTTGGACATGAACGCTGGGGACTAAAACGGTATACGGCATGTAAGGAAAGCAGGACTTGGGAAAGGGTCCCTGAAAGAAAAGGGGATTGGAGAGATGGATT
>NW_022111320.1:3809054-3811170 GCF_000313985.2 Echinops telfairi | reverse complement strand
AAAAAAGAAAATGATGGTGGCAGTAATTGTACAATATGCTAGATCTAATTGAATTATGGATTGTTATAATATCTGTAAGAGCTCCCAATAAAATGATTTTTTAAAATAATAATTTTTTAAAAGAGTTACAGTCTATCTGCTCTAGCCACAGGCAAGAGTCTCAAACAGCTTTGCTATCAAGCAGAGACCACTGTAATCTTAATTATGCTGGCTCAAACTCATTATTTGGCCAGTTGACCTCCCTATAGACACAATGTGAATTTGTTTTTGACAGAAATTTCTTTTCTGGCTTCTTAAATGCTGATGGGGGGGGTCTTCAAGCCTCTCGTATAATTTTAAATTTTATCTTTATACTAATATGATTGTATCCTTACCACTTTAGTGCGATTTGTTTTTTTATTGTTTTTTGTTGGTTTTCCCAGCTGTGAAGCACAGGAGGAGTGGATGTATGGATGATAATAACTGATACAAGTTATTTTAGATAACGCAGGGGTGGGGAGTGGGAATAGGGAGGGAAAGGGGATTTCAGGAGTAAATGATGAAGGCTGTAGGTAAGAGGAAGCACTACAACTGATCGTGATTGCACAGCTCATTTTTAAAGGTGATTTAACCATTGGGAGGGGGCGGGGCCTAAAACGGTATACGGCATGTAAGGAAAGCAGGACTTGGGAAAGGGTCCCTGAAAGAAAAGGGGATTGGAGAGATGGATTATAACAGGGTCTGCTAGCTACTTAACAGAGGAATATTCATCAACTTTGGGTCAGGACAACAGTTAGACTCAGAACTACTTGCAGAGTCTCTTATTCTTTTCTTTTCTCTTTTGGTGTCTACCTATATAACATAGGCAGGATCAGCAATCTCAAGGAGACAGCAACAGGACCAAAGGTTGGGGTGGGGTGGAGGTAGGAGAGGAGGAGGCGTGGGAAGAGGAGCGAGGAACCAATGACAGGGACAGAGTAACAGCAAGGGATATAAAAACAATGGGGAGAAGGGTGTAGCATTCCAGAAGGGTGTTGATTTATGTTTGATCAATTGAAATGCATCCGAGAGGAATAATTGAGAGGTGAACAATAGGTAAACATAATAGTGGGGCAGGAGGTGAGAAAATGAGTAAAGAACTAGAAAGTAATAATCATATACATCGGTATACATATATATGTGTGTAAATACATAAATATATATAGGTTTATTAGTCAAAGTGTGTGTGTGTTTGTGTATAGATAGATAACAGATAGATAGATAGATATAGATATGTGTAAATACAATATGGAAGCAGATGGACTTTGGACCTCTACTTAAATTTTACCTCAGTAGAAGAACAGGTTGTTCTACAACTGTGGCAATGTAGGATACTCACCTTCCTGACACAATGGCTTAAGACAAAATGGGTGCATAAACAAATTTGGTGAAAAAAGCTGATAGTGCCAGGTTATCAAAAGATATAGCGTCTGGGATCGTAAAGGCTTGTAGTTAAAGAGACCATCAGGGAAGCAACAAAGCCCACATGGAAGAAGCACACCAGCCTGTGTGATCATGAAGTGTCCACAGAAATGGGTATCAGAAGTTCAAAAACAAGCAATCAAATTGATGTGAAGGAGCGAGAACCCACCTGTAAGATAACTAGATAGTCCCTCACAGAAGGGCCATATGAGAGGGAAGATATAGCCAGAGTGGAGTATAGCACTGATGAAGCACACAACTATCCTCCCTTTATTATTATGGTCCCAGTTTTAGTTCATTAAGCTTGTTAGACCTGCAAATAGTAATTTGTTTAATGCAGATCTCTCGATGCATGAAAAGCAAGATAGATAAACTCATCAGAAATAGTAATGGGAGCAACAATTCCCGGGGAGTATGGGAAGAGAGGGAGAGGAGAGGGGAGAGAGGGAATAGATAGCAACGATGACTGTATAACCCCACTTGAGGGGAATGAATAACAGAATTGTAGGGGAAGAATGGATACAGTAGACGATGTAAGATATGGCAAAATAATAATAATAAAACAACTATTTATAGGAATAAGGGTTGCTGGTGGGTAGGGTGGTGAGGGAGGGGATAAAGGCGAACTGATATCAGAGTTCAAGAAGAAAATGCTTTGAAAATGATGGTGGAGACC
>NW_022111320.1:3762946-3807850 GCF_000313985.2 Echinops telfairi | reverse complement strand
TAGAAGAAAGTATTCTTGTGTTGAGGGAGTACTTGAGTGGAGGCCCAATGTCCTTCTGCTACCTTAATACTAAACCTATAAATGTAGGCTCATCATAAAGTAAGTACTATTAAAATTACATGGCCTGTCACCCAAAAATGATTAAAGGCTACAGAAACAGAAAGCAACTAGACAAGGAGACAAAAGATATAAAACAACATTGGACAATCAGCAGCAGCTTAGGCTTGTAATGCTCAAGAGAAGAGAAACAAAGGACTGTCCCAAACCAAACAGAACATGATCTTGCTGAATTAAGGAGACAGCTGTCAACCTTCAGGGAGGCCAAGATGGCAAGAACTTAAAAGGCACCACACCAGAGGTGAATGTTGGACAGAGAAATGGCATGGAAAAATACACTGGGAAGCAACAGAATTCCTGACTATCATGCAAGGACAAACCCAAAGTGTTGCAACCAGCCAGAGTGACAATGCTTGTACACAAGGCCCTGGAACTAATGGAACTAATGGTCAGAAGAGTTAAGTGTTACTTTTGAAACTAAATTGTTATTGTTAGTGGTTGTGGAGTCAGCTCAAAATGATGCCCAATTGTGTACCATCTTCATGATCACTTATATATTCAAGTCCACTCTTATGGCCACTGTATTTTTCGAGTACCTTCTAAGGGACTCAACTTCTAGCACCATATTGGACAATAGTCTTTTATGCTCAATAGAATTTTCACTGGCTTATTTTTGCAAGTAGATTGTAGGCCAAGCAAGCCTTTCTTCCTAATCTGAAAGCTACACTGCAACCTGTCCAACATGGGTAACCCTACAGATATTTGAATACTAGTACCATACCTTCCAGTATCATAGCAACACACAAGCTACCACAATATAACAAAATGATGAATGGAAAGAAGCTTAACTAACCAGAGAGAAAAAGGTTGTTCTGGATTCATCCTATCAAAGCAAGCAAGTACTGAAATGGGCACAATTCTGGCACATAATGACAATATATTATGAGTAACTGTGGGTTTATTATACTATTTTATTTTAATGAATACTTACATTTTTCATTCAAATGTATAATAATTCTTTGAAACTTCACTTAATAAACCTGTTGCTTGGAACCTACCATAACAATTATGATGTTTGATATTTCAGTCCAATCCCTATGTGCCTATTGATAGGAAGCACCTGAAATCTATACAAAAATATCTTTAAAATACACTTACCACCACTAATGATTTCTTTTGGGGAAATAGACATATTCTAAATTTTTAATTATAGCAATCTAAGTGTAATATTACTCAGCTTTGATCATTTTTCTGCCTGAGAGACATTATCTCTTTAGATAAATAAAGTTTCCAAATGTTCTAAACTGCAGGACCAAGGGCAGATACTAAAGCTTTCTATATTTGTGTGCTAGGCAGGGTTCTCTAGAGAAACAAAACCAGGAGTCTTATGATTACATATATACATATATATGTTTGTGTGTATATATATATATACACACACACACATATATACACACACACATATACAAATATATATGTGTGTGTGTTTATATATATATAGGTTTATACAACAATAAGGAATATAACAGATAATTCACTAGTTCACACAGCAAAACAGAGGGCTCAGTTCAACTCACTTTTGTGGAACAGTTAATAATATACTGAAAGTCGTTCAACTCACTGAGGGGGATTTGCTCCATGGTCAAGGAAGCAGACAGTGGCATATTCCCTCAAGCAAAGAGTCTGCCCACAGGCAGCAGGCAGCAGGATGCATCAGCAATAGTCAGCAATAGTCAGTAGCACGGGAATTCAGCAAAACAGGCCCAGATTGGATATAGAACTCAAGCAATGCAAGGCGACAGGATCAACCAGCTTCCGATTCAAACTATGTATGCACCAGCAGCATGGTGGTCTCAAACGAGTCTCAACCTCTAGCAATATGGTCCACAGGTTGGCTTGGCCCACAGGTAGTGTAGGGCACAGGTTGAGGCAGAGAACTAGATAAAACAGCAGCACACTGGTCTGATCACCATAGAGCAAGACAGACAGGGAGGGCCTTGCAGAACATTTATCTCTTTTCCCACCAATCAAACTGATTAATAGGAGGCCCACATATTCCTAGTGGCCAGGTTGGCACACTAAACCTATCACAAGTTGCTATAGATCAAGCGTTTGTAACAGAAATTGCTTATATATTCCTAATACAATCATTCTCTACACTTCTAGTGTCCTACTTAAAATCATACTTATCAAAATTGCAGATTCATTTTACTTGGACCTAAAATTTACATTCAGTTTTACAGAATTATATATATGTAATATTTGAATTTGAATTCTGATAACAGTTTAAATCTAATGTATCATTTATCATAATAGTTAATGCTCTAAACAGTGGTCCTGTTACTGTCACCCAGAATCTTCTATGTGCTAAGCAGTATGCTAGCTCTACTCCTATGTCCTATTTCATTTTATTCTCTAATTGATTAAAAAATATTGTAATTGTTATTAACACCTCTTTGGGAGAACATGAGGAAGGGCTGACTTTTTTGCTTGCTGTGAGTTTCTATTCCCCCGGGGGGAGAGCGAGGAGCTTTAAGAAAACTGACCTGTTCAAAGTTCAGAGGTCTCAAAGGCAATGAGTGGGAGAGCTGAAATCTGAGTCTAGGCCTATCCATCTCCTTTCAACTACAGCATACTCCAGTAAGCTCTCATTGCTATATCATTTTCAAATGAAATCTACAAAACAAAGACAAAAGAAATTATCTACACATACTCATTTCTGGAATATGATTTTTAAAACTTAATCCTACTTTACTGTATGTAGATCCACTCAACTAAGTATCTCAGTATGCTCACCAAACCAATCTTCCAAAATTCCAGTCATCATCCCCAGTCTCCCTACTTTTAAGAGAAGATATTAAAAAGTAGAATTGGGAGGAGGAAACAGAGCAAAGGAGAAAAGTAGAATGCAATGCCCCCCCCCCCAAAAAGGATATAACCCACCCACTATGCCAAAGGTTAAGTCATTTAGTCAAGTTCAAAGATCTTCAAAGACTTCTTAGATCCAGATAAGCCCATATGTTACCAAATTCTGAGGAAAAGCTATTACTTTCCAATATGCTTTTCATGTTTAAGATACAGGACACACAGATGCTTGGCATCACTCATCAGTCTCACTAAATTTTCACACCAGCTAATCAGGTTCAGCAATAACTTTCCTATCCAAAAATCTCAGAAATGTCTTCATTCCATCAATGCCTAATTCACTTGCTAAATCTGAAAGTACCCATAAAAGACCATTCAGTTACTGTACATAAGTGTTAATTTGCTAATTTCTTCACAGGTAATCAATTAAAATGTAAAATATTGGATAAAATTAGTTGCACTAAATCTAACAGCTGCTCCGTAAGCATAATTAGTTTCACAAGGGCCATATGTATTCTGAACAGAGAAAGAGTTGAAACAAACAGACAGATTTTAAACAAGTTTGAGAAAATCTGCATTTAATTAGCAGGTGGGCACTACAACTGCATAACGTTTTTATACACTTATATTTATGAAGTGACAGAAGATCTAAAGGCTTTTTAAAATGGCGTTTATTGTTTGAATGGGAACTGTTTTGCTGCATGCTAAAGTGATTTAAATCCTTATAGCTCTGCTTTGAAAAAAAATCATAAATGGTGAAATAAAACATGTGGAAAACTGTAAAACTAGAAAGAATTTGCGACAAAAAACAGATACACATACCATAACTAAAAGGAAACTACACTTAATTAAATGTACACTACATCTGGAATATCAGCCTAATAAAATGTGAAACTATTAATTTTCATTGTTCTAAAGGAAATGAGGTCAGTGTCATTTAATAATTCCTCCAATTACATTGGACTAAATCACTGGACTGTATGTTCTGGATACCATCTAATCTTAAAATGCTATATTCTTTACAATATCCTTAAGTGAAACTTTAAAATAAAGGCATTAAAATTAAAAAAGAGTCAAAGAATAAAATTAGCAAATGAGGATTTTTAGCAGCTGGTAGCTACCACTATTATTAAAAACCTTCTGACTTTTGGATGAAGTTTTTCATAGATGCCCATAAGAAGTATGAGATCACACTTGTTAATTCATATTTGCACCAAAATTATCACTTTAAATAACAGAAAACACTATCTTTAAAAATAAAAATGTTTCCTCATTAGTTTCCTTTCCTTAGTAAACTATATTAATCATTTTAAGGCTATATTCACCGCCATTATTATTTTAAAATTTACACAAGCTAAAGGTTGCCTTCTCAAAGGCAAAGTGCCTTAAGAGATCCTTAATTGATACAAAAATAAAGTCATATTTTTCACTAAGAAAAAAATGACAATTTTCCAAAATAAATCCAAATGCTGAAGTAGAGTACTGCAATATTTGTAAGTGTTGTAGAAAGGGGCTGCTTATCCACTAAGCAATCCAGTTCATTAAAAGTTGACTGTTTCTCCATCCACCTGAAAAATTTTATATCAGAGGTAGTGTGAGTCAAAAATTCAAAAAAAATTTAAATAATAAATTGTACAAATAAATTTAATAATAAAGCACTAACATTGATTGCATGTTTTGGGAAATAAAGACAAGATCAACTTAACAAGCTTTCTAATTTGCAAACCGGCACATAAACATTTTAAATGTTCATGGAATCCTTGCATCAAAAGAGAAAAAAATGAAGCAATAAATGTTGTAAAATAAAAATCTGAAAAATATTTTATAATAATTCCATATTAAAAAATATAACAGAAAAAAACACATATCACTCTTCCCAAGAAAAACCTGAGCTTGTAAAAACAGAAATTTTCATATAAAAGATTACTTCCTTGTTCTTGATAAATAGAAACTAAAAGATTAACTTATTGTCTCTTATTTATAAGAAATTAGGATTATAACACTGAAAGAAAAACTAAATACTAAATAGTTCACTTCTTGAGTTATTTATCCAAAGGACTTTAAAAATAGTTTAAGTCTCAAGTAACTTGCTATAAGGCTTCATTCACTGCAACTACATAAATCATAATGTAAATGGACAGATTGAATAGTTTTAAAACAGATTCGATTCTGCTGCTTTCATATAAGCTTTCCATTTCCCTTGTTTTTTGCTGCTTTGCCAAACCTGTGAATAATTTCTAAATTGTTTATGTCAATATTTTAATGGCCAAAGCAAGATGGTATAAATTTACCTATGAAGAGAGGTAATGGTGTAACAATAAAAAGAACATAATGTCACAGATGTAAAGTTTTTTAATTCGAGAAAACAAAAAGCCTACTATATGAAACTAAGGCTTATCTCAATGGCAACCATATTTCATAAATGAAAAACAGGACTCAGGTATAGTCAGCATTATTACAGATTGTATTATGAGCTAAACCTTGTATATGAAACATTCCTAGCTTTTTCATAAAACCACACAATAGGAAGCAGAAAAGGCTTTTATAAGAGAAACATAGTTCATGTCTTCCAACATTTTGCTCTAAAGCATAAAAGAAAGCTGGACAAGGTAGCAATGAATATCTTAAATGACTAAGTGATCATTCAAACATCTTATTTTTCTGTCCCCCCACCTCACCACAAACTGGAAATTTACATTTAACAGTTCCCTTTGTTCTGCACATTTCTGAAATTATTTAATGCAGGTAATCCCAGATTTAATTTCAAGATCCAGTGTAAACAACTGATTTTTATAGTAGTGGAAATAACATCAACAAGAAAGTACCTAAACATTGGGACTTATCCCCATAGTACTTAGCACACACAGATTTTGATCAACAAAGAGATCAAAACATAATCTTTAGGCTTATATTCAAACTAGCAAATGATTATCTTACTTTACTTTTATATAACTCCTTTTAATTTTAGGGGTCCTTCATCAAAAGAAGTAACTTTAATATATACCATATATACTCGTGTATAAACCAAGTTTTTCAGCACATTTTTAATGTAGTATTTGTGGTAAAATTAGTTGCCTCGGCTGATATTCAGGTCAGCTTATACTCGAGTATATACGGTATATACCACTTTTAGTTGGTTTTTTCCCCTTTTTTGGTAAGAACAAATATGTAACTTTCTAATTTAATTATATGACTAATAGCTTAGAAATTAACTAGAAGATAGATTTACCCAGGTAATTCAAAGGTAATTGTTCTTTTAAAAACCATCACTCATTTTCCATTTTCACTACTGATGAGTAAGAGAAGATTTGGTCAAAGACTTCACAAGTATCATTTTACTTGAACTTAGTGATAAAAATAGATTAAAGAAAATATTTAAACTACGTAGTTAATTTTCTTGAAAACTATGAAAAAATCCTCAGCTATGACACAATATTTTTCTTATGGATAATAAAAGGGAAAATGAGTTTGTTTTCCCCCATTAACATGCTGACCGTTTTCTGCATTAAAAAAAAACTTGTTAAAGTGCTAGGGAGGAGTGGGAGAGACAGCAACTGCAAGCAGCAGTAACTGACAACCTCACATGGAACGAGAACAGAGAAGAAACTGTACTTGCGATTGGAACTGATGCAGTCAGTGAGGCCATATAGCCTACTATTTAACCATACTACAGTATGGTGGCATGAGCATAATTGATAGTCATAAAAATCCTAGTCATTAACAAAGGGAGAAAGCACTTTGGAAAAAAAAACACTCAAAATTTTCAAAGGAAGGAAAGAAACTAAGCTTTCTTAAAAAAAACTACTCAAGAAAAGTGAAAGCTGAAATGTCTATTTTTTTTTAATCATTTTATTGGGGGCTCGTACAACTCATCACAATCCATACATACATACATCGTGTCAAGCACATTTGTTGCCACTATTGTTCTCAAAATATTTGGGTGAAGGGACACACTGGACAGTATAAGACATGAAAAAATAATTTATAAATTATCAAGGGTTTATGAGGGAGGGGAGGAGAGAGGGGGGAAAAGGAGTTGATACCAAGGGCTCAAGTAAAAAGAAATGTCTATTCTTAAGAAAAGAACAGTATTCAAACCATACTAAATTAGAAAGGGAAATTTGGTTATTTTATCTGAGCCACTTTACATTACAACAGCCAAGCATTCAATCTGGCAAAAAGAAACAAAATAAAAGCATTTTCCATTAACAGCCTACAACATGAACTGTAAGACTTTGGAAAACCCTAAAACTTCCATAAGTAGTCATGCTTGGGCCTTAGTAAGCCAAATAACCCACCCTTCGAGAACCAAAAATAACAAGCCAACTGCCCTGGAACCCATTCTCACTCATAGTGACCCTATACCACAGAGTAGAACTGCCCCCAGAAAGTTCCCTCTTCCATATGTTCTACAGCAGATGTCCTAACGGTGCCGTGGTGACAGCACTCAGCTGCTAATCCATCAAAAGGTCCACTCTGCTTCTGTACAGATCACAACCGTGGACACCTGTGGAACAGTTCCCTTCACCCTACTTACTGTGTCAGGACTCAGAACGGGCTGGACTTGAACACAGGCTTTACAGAAACGAGGGCCTGCTTTGAGCCCACAACCTATCAGAAACGATCCAGTGTCATCTTCTCATCTGTTACACACTGACACTTGCCTCTCTTCGGCCTTCAGAACTCACAGGACTCCTAATCTGATTACATTGTGTCTTTTTCCCGTTGCACCAAACCTAAAGTACTATGTATTGTGCTTACTTATTACATTTCTAGGCTAACAGCTCAGTGCTTAATCGTGGAGCCACTAAGGGTCCTTCCAAAATACCAAGAAGTAGAAAAACATTAGGGCATGCTTTAGAGATTCAGGTCTCTGAAGTACAAAAGGATTTTTAAAAGTTTATATTAAAAAGCCAAGGTGAACCTCAGTTGTGGAATTTGCCTCACACTCTAATAAAAGGTATTTATACCCAATCCTCACTTATTGACATGGTTAGGTTCCCAAGACAAGGTCAATCTTTGAAAATCACTTATAAAAAATTGGTGGATGAAATTAGATGATAAAATGGACAATGTTTATATCATCACCTAACTGCCAAATTACATCATCACATAACTGCCAAAACATAGATTCACCTGGCCTAGCCAGGTTGAAACACAATCTTAATCATAAGTCACACAATCAGCATTACTCTGCCTAGCACCTCAGCATTGATTACTAAGAGACTTTTGTCGTTACTGCACAAAATAGTTGGGACAGATTGTTTCACTATTGACAAGTGAAAAATGTCAAATGAGACAGTCAATAATTGGAAAGTAGGTATATAAACTAGCTATGCGCGTTGCGTGACAGTTAAGAAATAACAAATGATGTGTGAACATAGAAAAGTCAAAAGATAAAACACACCAGAAAACTTCCTGCCTCGTGGCTTTGCGCTGGTTTTCCCCACTCCCTTAATACTGTTGCCCAAATGTCTCAGCCTCTACCCCCTCTTTGAAGGTGGTAGAGTCATCTTTATTCAAATGTCTCCTTCTCATTAAGCTCTATCCTTTTCATCTTGTTAAATACTGAACCTTGCCTTCTCCCTGGCCTTCGGAACTCCCAGAGGTCCTTGTCTTGTTCTGTTTTTCCCTTCCACTAACCTACTATATATTGTGCTTACTTATTGGTTACTGACTATTCTCCTTGCTAGAATCTAAGCTTCACAAAGACAGTGAAATTTCTTTTATTAACTGATATATCCCAGGTACTCAAAACTGCATCTATCACAAAGAACAGGGGTAGGGAAACTTTTTTTCTACCAAGGGCCATTTGGATATTTATAACATCATTCTCAGACTATACTAGTCAAACACTTAATGAACTCCTTCCTAGTGTGATCGAGGGAGCTGCTTCTCTTTAATGAAGCATGATAGCAACTGGTATTGATTCCATGGGCCTCAAGCAGCCTGCAAGCAGAGCATTCCCCATCCGTAAGGGTCTCAAATACCTAAAATGAGTAACTGTACTCGTACAACCGTTCCAAATTTTGCTCTGACTTCTAAAGCCAGCATGAATATTTAATATTTTTCCTTAGATTCACTAAAATATGTTTTCTAATTTGTTATATCTCTAAATTATCACCCTAATTATTAGAAATTAATGACATTTCTAATGGTCTCCTCGTCTTAAGGGTATGTGTACAACTAATTGGAAAAATCATAACTACTATGTACTATTTGGGGTTCAAATTTCCATTGCCTTGTATAGCTCACATTACACTAATATCAGCAGATAATCAACTAATATATCAGCAAATTCATGATGGAAATCTCAAAAAAGTAAATTCTATTTGCCACCACGTGTAGACACACCAAAAATGGACATGTATATTCCCAATTCTAAGCAAAGAATGGGGAAAAAAATCCAGTCCACAACAGTTATGATTTCTTATGCCAAAATCTGTAGCATTTTCTCAACTCAAACATCATTCTGCCAACCCACTTTCTCCAGTAGCTATTTTACTGGATCATAGGAACTTTTCCCACATACCAAAACATTTTAACTTATTTAAGCTCAGCCACATTAAAAACAAACAAAAAAACTAACTGCTATTAAATCGATTTTGATTCACAGGAAACCCGTAGAACAAGGCCAAACTGCCCATGGGTTTCCAAGACTAACTCTTTTCAGGAATAGAAAGCCTTGTCTTTCTCTTGGAGTGACTGTTGGTTTCAAACTGCAGACTTGTGGTTAGCATCTCAGTAGCCATATGGCACAGTAACTCTTAGCTACTATTCCTGATACTGAAAAGTCTCATACTAACATAGACAGCTAAGATTCACTGGTGCCTTTGTAGTGTCTAAATGTGTTATATCAGCTTTCTCTCTGTAGTGAAGTAAATTACTTAATATGGCCTTTCTAGTCCAGGTCACACCTTGAATGGGGCTATGCAAATAAAGTTCTTGTGACACCCCAAGACTATTGGATAGTTTACTAATACAAATAGGTAACCCACAGGTTGAGAACCGCTGATCTATATACATCTAACAACCCTTTCACAGGGGTCGCCCAATTCATAACAGTAGTAAATTCCAGCTGTCAAGCTATGAAAAGGAATAGTATACAGGTTTTTGTTTCAGTCTAAAATTTCCATTTAATATAGTGTCATATGGAGAATTCTTTTACTTCTATTCGTTTCAAAAGGATTTACCTCCATCCAGTTTCCCATTGTAACAGCCATCTTATAAGTCTTCATCTAATAATTACAATTACTTCATCCTGGAGCTGGCATCTGTTGATTGCCTCTTCCTTTAAATATAGTGGCCCCATTTTCCTGTTTCTTTGTATGTCAAGCACTTTTTGATTATATCCTGTACAATTTTAATATGATGTTGTTAAAATCCTCCGGAAAATGGTGATTTTGTTGGGGTTTTGTAGCAGTCAATTGACTCCCTTAGATTTAGGCCAAAGTTCTGCCTTGCTTTCTGTGGGCTGCGGTTCCAATGTTAGTCCAGTTATCAAAGCCTTCGAGTCTGTCGTCTGTCTACCCATATACAGCTCCAGAATCGCTCTCCTTTTTAAAATTATCTTGTATTAACTGCCTCTCCCAGGGGCTCCTTTTCTCCGTGATCTGGCAAGAAAGATGGGCTTTTTCTTGGAGCTACCTGTGCTGCCTCTGTGTTGGTCCACGTGATAGGTACAGGTCTTGGAACAAAGCAGCAAGAGAAAAAGGAGAGAGAGATCATGAGAGTGACCTGCTCTCAGAGTAGAGTCAAGAAGGGGAGAGAAAAAGGAAAAGGGGGAGGGGAGTAGAAGGAAGATTCCCCATATATTCTCACAGTGTCATTTTTCCCAATTCCTTTAACCAGAAAAATGTTATTCCTCTCAGAATCTTGGCTATCCTTCCTCACTGTGCAATTTTGGGGCTTTCGTAAGCCAATCTAACTCAGCCTCATATAAGTGCTTTCTTCAAGATTTGGTCCTCTCCTCAATTTTTCCACTAGTATTTATGACTCTGAGTCAAAAGTTAGTTGTTTTCTGTATTTTTTTCACAGTTCTTAGTTGTAATCAGTGGAAGAGACCAGTTGAGTGGATTTCACACATCTTAGCCAGCACCAAAAGCCCAGAGTTGGCTATGCATGTATAATTCATATTTATAATTTCAGACACTATTAAAAAATATATAAATGAAATGTTCAAAAAAATGGAATGAGGACAAAGGTTAATATGAAAAGCACAAAATAAGATCCTTACATTTAATAGAACTGTACTAAAAATCCAGCTTCAAGTTTTTAACACATAATTAAAAGAAGATTCATGATTCCACAGAATAAAAGCAAACCAAGTGGTCCAATCAAGTTCAAGTATCCCTGCCCTTGAGATTATTCTTAAAATATGGTTACTTTCAATAACTTCCCTGAATACAGACTACATGCCAAAGCCAATTCAGTAAAATCAATTCTAGAGAAGGTCAATATGATGAATCAAGATAGAAGACTATAACTTAACTAAAGGGTGGAGTTTAAACTAAGCAAGAATATCTTTCATGCACTTTTCTAGTAATATTTTCTCAGCAGAGCTTTCAAAAAACTGAGTAGCAATGAGTTGGAGATTATATTTCCTGACAACTACCTTGTTGGCAACTATGTTATATTGCTACTGTAGATATAGACATCTATAACAGTCAAACAAAAGCAGTATAGAAATAACATTCTCTCCTAAAAATCTAAGGATGTGAATTAAAAATGCCTGCATTCTGAAAAGAAAATATAACACAAGCCAATCATAATATAAACCAAGAAAACTATCTAGGACTAAGGCCAAGATTTCTATTGAGACTTCTGAATTATAAAGAAAATACCCAATCAAAACAGAAAATATGGCATTAACAATTGCATTATAAGAAACTTAAAAGAAAATATAATCAAATGCCCATCTTAGCTATACAAAGAAAAAAAAAACATAGCTTAAAAAAAGTTTGAGTAACGTTAACCACTGGGTGTATCCTTTAACACACAACTCTATAAGCTACTTCAAATTGTACACTGAAAAAACTAAATGCTGTTATTTAAGTACCATTAAATCCTGAGGCACTTGTAATAGACAAAATTACAAACACTGCAATTCAGTAGGAAAAAATAAAATGAACCCTCTCCAACCAAGTCCAATATTTTTATTGTTTTCCATAATTATAAAATAAAATTTAAAATGAGAACTGCCAAATTAAAAACATAGAAATGAAAATTACTGATGTTGTAACATCATGCAAAGATGAAAGTGACTAAATAAATCATATAGAAAGTTATGCTAACTACATCACTTAGTTCTTACTGCATAATTAGCCACCCCAAAATTTAGAAACTGATAGCAACAAACATTAATTATTTTTCATAACTCAGTAGATCAGATCAACTGGAAGGTTACTCAAATCTATAGGCCAGCAAGACTAACTCTCTGTAACTATTTTGATAAGCTGATGGCTCAGTTGAGGTTGGATGGTCTAGGAAAACTGTCGAACTTTTTCTTAAAGGGCTCAAACCGAAAACTAAACCCTCTGCTGTCAAGTGGGATAGAGTAGAACAGCTCCCATAAGATTTCCAATGCTGTATGAGCTTATAGAAGCAGACTGCCACATTTTCTCCCAAGCAGTGGCTGGGGAGTTCAAGGCACCAATGTTTTCCTTAGCAACAAGGTGAGTGAACACTGCACTGCCAGGGATCCTCTCTTAAAGGACTAGATAAATATTTTCGACTTGAGGGATATGTGGTCTCTGTCATAATAACTACCATCTGCCATTGTAGCAAGAAAGCAGACAGGGACAATACATAAGTAAGAGTGGTTAAGCAAACAGTGAATGTGGGAGGGGGAAGGGAGCATTAGAACTGATGGTGATGATGCATATACAAATCTTTTTAAAAGCGACTCAACTAGGGAAGCGTGTGATTTGTGAATTTTATATCAATAAAACTTTTGGGTTTTTTTAAGAGTGCCTGTTTCAAAAAACGTTATTAACAAAACCAGATAGCAGGCCAGTGAACCCATGTTTACTAATGTCTGATCTAATATAGACTCACTCACATGTCTAGCAACTAAGAGGCTAGTTGGCTCAGGAAAACTCAGCAGGAATATCTCATCTCTGTTTCACGTATTCCTTATCCTCCGGTAGGCTAGCTTGTAGAACCACAGCTTCAAAAAGTAACAAGGACAAGCCATAATGTGCATGGATGACTAAATTCTACCAATGTTCTTGAAGAAATACATAGGCGACCTAAAGTAACACTTTTCCTTTCATGATATTATTATAACTGTCTGCTCCCATAACGATTTAGAGTCTTGGAAAGTTGGGGCAGTTCTAATTGGAGAGTTGTATCTCAATCTCTAAACTTTTAATCTAATTTTTCTTAACTTCCCAAAGACAAAGTAGTATTTCCTTATAACTTGAGACAAAATTCTATTCTAACAATCTACATTTATAGAATTTCATTTACTTATTGTCAACAAGCTACCTATTCTTGATTTCATACTTCCTCTTTCTCTTCATATATGTGCTTAACATTATTTCTAAAGCAGTATCAAAAAGTGAGAAGAAATTAAAAATTCTAGCAGGGGACAGGTTGACTAAGTTGGGAGGGTAAGTTCAATCCATTTGTTTCTAAAATCTCAAACAATACGCTAAAATTCATAGTAATTAAGTCAGTTCTTAAGAAATATGCACTGCGTGATTGACATTTAAACCCCCAAATTCTTGAATAATGAAACTGTTTAGGGAACTAAATACACACATCTAGTTTCAATAAGGTTGCAATAACTTAAAATATTCTGCATAAATAATTTTAACCTTAAGCATTAACATTTAGGAAGTGATTAGAACCACATTTTTCATAACAAAGGGGTATAATTGACCTTTATTTTATTAGCCTACAATTTGCTTCACTGCTGTTTTTTTAAACCACTCTAATAGCATATATACTTTGACAACATCCCACAGATGGTTACGATTATATGTCACAAAACAGCAAGTTCATTGAAAACCTTTACAGCTGCTTAGCTAATGGGATGTCACATCGGATCTGATATTATAAGATTTAAAAATGTTACATCAATTACATGATAAGCAAAGATATATCATTTGAAATTGACATTCTAATATTTCTAAATCCTTAAAAGCACGTGGCTACTAATCTACTTATTTAGGAGTTTTAAAAACAAATGTAGACATTACACAGCTTACCCCTATCACACAACTTGCCTCCAAACATGTTTCCTTTACTGGGTGAGAGAATACATACACACACACACACACACACACACACACGGTGAGAGAATACATACACACACACACACACACACACACACACACACACACACTTTTTGCTGTCAAACAAAAGATCTAGATGCCCCTAACTACAAAACTCTGGGGTAGATGTCAGAATTCGATTTGACTATTTCTTACTTCCTCTCTTAATGCTTAATGACTAATTCCTTAGAGATGTCCTTAAAAGCCCTGAAATGTTGTCCTTGAGTAGAAACTTTCACCAGCAATCAATCAGAAGCAAATTAGATGATTGTGTTGAAATGTACTACACTGTTTAAGCTAACAAATGAAGGAAGAAAGGTAGTATATCGGAACATATGCCACTACACTGAAGTTGCTAAAAGGGTTTGTTGGAAGAATATTTGGTTTCCAGTGGAGCAAATATGGAATAAGAAGGGACAGTGATAAAAGAATACCAAGTCATATGGAAATCCAAATATAGTGACAGACACAATTATTTTACTAATTGCTAATGAATACAGTCAAGGGGCTTCAAAAAGCAAAACTTTGCTTGGACTACTTCAGGTTTTGACCTCTGCCTGAGCAAATGCATTTAAACTGAAGCCCACCAAAATTGATTAACGGCGCCAACCAAGGCCAGCATGTAGTTGAAGCTTTTTCCATCTATCACATGGCCCCAAGGATAGTTAAATGAACCTTAAAATGGCTACAAACAGCTCAATGACTACACAGAGTCCTGCCAATTAGAAATAATTAGGCAGTCATTTTGGTGGTAAGTCTTTTTAAGTGCATACATAACGATGCAATGATGCTTATTAACGATCTCATATGAGCTATGCTCAAACAGCCTGAAATAATTATGCAGCTATCACAAAGCCTTGCTCATCTCTGTACTTCACCTTAATGCATTTAAAAATCCACTTCATTACCTCCAGTAATTAATCCTCCATTAATTGCAGGAAAAGCTCAGTTTACCATGCTTCGTTTCTAATTATCTTATAAATAGTTATGGTTCTAATTAATGTGTTCATTAAGATGAATATCTTTCTCAAAGCCATGCTCAGAGCAAAGGTTCCGCATATTCTCTCAAAAACCTCACTAGCCATAAGGTGAGGCCATTTTGGTTGCATTTGCTTTTATTTTAGTGTACTCAACCTCCTAATTGGCATATAAAATCTAATTTGGAGAAACTTCAAGAAGGCTATATAGGGAGAAATAGGGGCAAAAAGATATTTTCAAATTCTTTTCCAATCAATAATCTTAAAACCTTAATAGGAAAACTTTTAGTGCATCGTTTTGGATAGAATTGACTAATATGGTTAAGTACTATATCCAAGTGAATTTAAATTCCATACAAACTTAGCTTTTGCCCCTTCTCTTCAATTAGAAAATAAGACAAGAGAGATAAAATATGCTATTAAAACAAATGCATTTAAATTTATATTAGGTTACCTATCTAAATTGCCACTATAAAACAATTATTCAATATAAATTGTCAGCCATCAAAGAAAAAACTTACACATAGCCTGAGATCACCAACATTTCACATCATTTTTAGAAAAGCATAGCTGGTCTACATGCTTTTAAAACATAGAAATCTAATTCTGGTGCTGTACAAAGTATACAGCACTTTAAAAACTGCTGGCGGTGATGAAGAGATAAAACATACAATCATTTCTTTTGTAAACATAAATATATTTTTATAATTTTGTTGTTTTTAGGGCAACTGTAAATAATACATTAGCATAAAAACATTCTCAATTTAAAAAATAAATGCAGGAAATTCTATTTTGCATAAATAAAACAGCAAACATTATTTACTTAGAAAATCAAGTAACTAAAATCCTTTAATAAAAAAGTAACAGTTATTAGTGTAATAATCCTGACAGTTAATAATGAAGTGATAACTTCAGATATGATAGATGTCTCCTGCTTCTCTTTAATTTGCTTTTGCCCATTAATCTTCCCCCCCTTGTCTTTTTCTATATAAGATAAGCCTAACATAACAATTTCATTTATAAACTGAAAAAAATTTCACTCTACCATCAGAATTCTGAAAAGATAGTTTCTCCGTTGGTAATTACAAGTGAACTTTCCAATAGAAACTTCTCCAGAAAAAGCTTTAAAATGTAAGTTTTTTTATGGCTTCGCATTCTCACATTATTTGCTAAATGGGAAGAACAGAGACACAAAACTAGGGGGAGATCTAAGAATGTTTCAATTTTTATAGCAGCATTCATTCATTTATTAAATCAGTATTTATTGAGCATATGCTATAGTCCAGATACTTTTCAAGTGCTAAGGATATACTGGTAAATAACATGCATGGACTCTGTAATGGAGTTACCGTATATACTCAAGTATAAGCCAAGCTTTTCAGCACATTTTTAATACAGTTTTTGAGGTAAAATTAGGTGCCTCCACTGGAGATCCCCTTGCAGGGGGCTCTCGGGGAAGAGATGAGCCAGACAGGGTGCAATGTAGCAATGATGAAAAATACAACCTTCCTCTGGTTCCTGAATGCTTCCCCTCCCCCCCGCCCCCACTATCATGTTCCGAATTCTACCCTGCAAGTCTGGCTAGACCAGAGGATGTACACTGGTACAGATAGGAACTGGAAGCACAGGGAATCCAGGGCAGATGATCCCTTCGGGACCAATATGTGAGTGGTGATAGGAGGAGGGTAGAGGGAGAGTGGGTTGGAAAGAGGGAACCAATTACAAGGATCTAAATGTGACCTCCTCCCTGGGGGACAGACAGCAGAAAAATGGGTGAAGGGAGACAGGGAAAAATATGACGAAATAATTTATGAATTATCAAGGGCTCGTGAAGGAGGGGTAAGGGGGGAGGGAGGGAAAAAATGAGGACATGATGCTGGGGGCTTGGGTGGAGAGCAAATGTTTTGAGAATAACGAGGGCAATGAATGTACAAATGTGCTTTACACAATTTATGTATGTATGGATTGTGATAAGAGTCGTATGAGCCCCTAATAAAACGATTTTAAAAAATGGAAAAAAATTAGGTGCCTCACCTGATATTTGGGTCACCTTACACTCTAGTATATACGGTAACAGTCTACCCCTTTCAAAGATACCATCCCTATACCTTAAAACAGGGTGTTAAACTTGCGCCCACAGGCCACAAAGAGACCCGCGGTAATTTTTTGTGGCCCACAATGTTCTGAAATAAAATGAAAATTGAAAAAATTGTTATGAAGAAAATGGCGTTTGGGGGAGATAGAGGCAATACTGTACACATAATTCCCTGGTTAACCCTTTAACTACTGAAGACGAGGATACACGGGGCCCAGTGCCTTTCCTGGGGGCCTGTGGACATGCATAAGCGCGCTGACTCAGTTTCGGCGACATTTGGAAGCAATATGTCTGCCACTCTCAGTGTCACGTCATGTAAACAGATCCCAATAGTGAAAAGGTTTAAAAGAGCACTCTGGGTTGTGCTGTTATGAATCATACTTAGCGGCAGCGCTAGTTAACATTTTTAGAGGGAAGCCAACATTTTGTGTTCTTTATTAGTTACTTTGTTATATTTTCCGGTCACAACATGAGAGGTAAGTGGAAACTAGTAGGAGGAAAGTGCTGGCAAGTTTCGGGTAAAAAGAATAATTTTCGTTTTATAAATACAATAAATAAAAGAAAAGTTTAAATAAAAGCAATTATATAGTGATTTAATTATCCTATCCATATTCCTGAATCCTCACTTCAAAATATAAATTTAACAAAATTTGTAAATGCAGTGTGGCCCGTGTGAATCTTGCCTGTTGCACCAAATGGCCTGCATTTTAATTGAATTTGACACCCCTGCCTTACAAGAACCATCGTTACAACACAGAAAAAGATGTTTTTAACTATAACTTTCTATTATAATATTGATTTAACTAAAACCCTCCGTGGCGGTAATATAATCTCCTGTTAGCTTGAGCGAAGGGGTGGAGTCTGGCCTGTTAATCAAGTCATAGCCAATGGTGCCTCTGTGTGGGCATGGCCTTCTCCTGAGGATTCTGTGAACTCCTGTCTTCCTCCCTAGAGACAGGGCACACACTCTCTCTGCTTCACCTTCCTGTTGACAAGCAACATGGAACTATGCTGATGGCAGCCAAAGCCTTGGAACTAGAGGAGACATGTGGCGACCCATGCCAGTGCTGATATGCTTCCACCGCCACTGGATCTACCACTGGCCTGTGATCTTCCTGCATTTGGCATCATTGCATGTGCTGCATGAGCCTAAAGAGGAATTTATGGACTAATATCGGACATATGGGCTAATATCGAGCTTATGGACTTGAACTGGACCGGGCTGGAATGTTTTCTCAATATACAATTGCTCTTTGATATAAAGCTCTCTTTACACACGAGTGTCTCTGGGTTTGTTTCTCTAGTCAACCCAGACTAAAACACACACTCACCCAACAGCACCACAGTGCTCCTTGGGCCTAGTTAAAGCGCTCTGTAATATCCAGAGTGGAACTCCTTCATTAAATCCAATAATACAGTTCATCACGTAAATGGAATCTATCTTTAGAGAAATAGCTCTGGTGGTGTAGTGAGGTGATGCATTGAGATGCTAACCACAAGGTCATTGTTTCAAACCCATCAGCCACTCGATGGGATAAAGATTAAGCTGTCTACTACTGCAAAGATTTATAGTCTCAGAAACCCAAAGCGGCAGTTCTACTCTGTCCTATAGGGTCACTACGAGTCTGAATCAACTTGATGGCAGTTGAGTTTTGTTTGTTTGGGGTTTTTGTTTAGCTTATCCATCTTTGTAAGGAGTTCTGGTGGCACTGTGGGTTAGGCGCTGGGTTGCCAGATGCAAGGTTGGCAGTTCAAACTACGCAACCATTCCACAAGACAAATATGACGTTGTCTATTCCCACAAAAATTTACAGTCTTAAAAACCTTGCTATTGAGTTACTATGAGCCTAAATCAGCTTGATGGCAGTGGGTTATCCATCTTTGTAATGCTGAGTCAAACCCATGACAGGCAGCAAGTTATAGTGTCAGAAAAACAGGGATGCTAATTCAGACATACTTGAGACAAAAACAGATACTGACAACATGGGACTGGTATACCTGTCTTCTAAATTTGAACCACTCCAATGTCACATCTCTTAGTGACAAAAAATAGAGTCATCTTTAGGCTTGGCATTTTAACCTCCCAAGATGTCTTCAACTATGTCAGAATAGGAGTCATGAAATCCTCACCACTAAATGTAATATTAGTTCATTGTAATCTTAAAACATATATTGTTTCAAGGGAAAAAATCAAAAAAGATCCACTGATGATAAAATGAAATAACATCCAAAAGTTCACATAGTCTCATTTTTTTTACCTAAAGGAGTTAAAATCTGTTGCCATCAAGGTGACCCACACAGAGCAGCTACCCTATAGAAGAGAAAAGAACAGCCATGCAGGGTTTCCAGGGCTGTATGTAATCTGCCACATCTTCTCCAGCAGTGCCACTGGTGGGTTCCAATCATCACCCTTGCACACAGCAGCCAAGTGCCTAACCACTGTGCCACCAGGGCTCCAAAGAAGTTATGGAATTTCCTGTCTGATTACATTGGAAACAGTTCAAGTTTAGAATACTCACAACTTTTATCTTCCCTTTTCTTGGGATCTCCTATCCCACCCCAGTCAAATGTAAAGAGAAATAGCCAATAACATCTTTAGTAAAGCAACAAAGCTCCCTATAATTCTCTCACCAATATCACAACAGTAGGATTACTACTGAATCCTCAAAGTCTTTTTGCTCTTTGGTCAAATACACTTCTTCCAAGCCCTGTGTCAAGGGTCTCATCCAGGTAAGTGAACAGGAAATTTTAAAAAGCATAAAAGTAGACTGAACTAGCTAACACTCTAATGAATCAGATAAGGTTCTAAACTGAGATTTAGGTGAATTCTAATTCCCGTAACACCTTGCTTGGAAGTCATGGTCACTTTTTACCACTACATATATGATAAAAATGAAAGTGAAGGAATCTCATGAGTGAGCACTGACACACACTTTCTAAGCTTCATTTACCAAAACAGGAGCAAAGTTTATACCAGAACTAAATGTATTCTCCAGAAGCCTTACTTTTAAGATGTAAAAATCTAAACAGCTTTCAAAGGCCCATTTCAACTTAAAGTATTTAAGAAAAGTCACAAAAGGCATTAAGACATAGAGCTTGGTTTTATAAGGACTACAGGGTCAAGCCATGGCGGTGAATTTGATTTTAATCAGGAATTTGACAAATTTACTATTACCATATTCAAAATATAGTCACTCCACCCAGTCCCTCATCCCTACCCCAAACCCTTATATGCAGAATATTCTTCCCCCGCCTTGACTTGGGAGTTGGTTATGTGACTTACGTTAGCCAATGAAATGTTGACAGGAATGATATGGAGTCGAGCTTTTAATGAGTTTAGGAAGGTGGAGTTATGTCCTTTTGTCTAAGGAAACCTGCCGGTGAGCTGCTAGTCCAAGAAAGATGAGCTATTCTAGTGCAGAGCCCTCCCCAATCCCCACCTTGGAACCAAGCCCAAGGAGTCCAGTCTAGAGCAGAAGACCCCAGAGCCTCACAGATGTATGATAAATACTTTTTTATGTGTGCCACTGAATTTTGAGATGGCTTATTATATAGCTCTTGTGGCACTACCTGGCTGATGCAAAGAGACATTAGCACTAGAGTGTCGCAAGACTCCAGAGGCTGCCATCCTGCCACAGTGAACAGAGTAAAACCCGGTGGGCAAAGGTAGATAGGAGCAAGAACAAGGGCTTGATATCCCCAAGGGTATGAAACTTCAGCTCTAGCCATATAAACATGAGTAAGTTATCTGACCTTGGTAAGTCTCTTACCCTGTCTGTTAAGTGGATAACATACTGACTTAAAAATTTAAAAGGTTGCTGTGACAATTAAAACAGTTTTCAATGTTAACATAATACTACAATTCATACCAGATTATAGATGCTCAATAAATATTTGTTTCCCCTTTGCTTTTGTCATAGATCTAAGTCAACCTATTTTTGAAATATTTTCAACCCACAAAAATTTCATTAAAGAAGTGATTCCAATTTTTAAACTAATCTCTAAACAACTGTGAAAGTAATTCTGGATTATCTATTTCCAAGTCTGGGAAGAGACCACCCCTTTCACATGAGTTCACTCACATAAGCTCAAAGAACTCACTGTCAAGTTGATTCCGACTCATAGCAAACTTCTAATAACCAACTTCCTCTTTCTTGCTACTTATTCTTGAGCTTGCCATGCCACCAACTTCCACAGGAAAAATAGCTTTTGCTTGTTTGACAAACAGTATTCCTCTATCTTTTTCCTTCCCAATTTTCTTATCATTTATTTCATCATTTCCTCAAAAGTATATCCAATAGTACTAAAATCGTCACATTTTCTTCATTCAGAAGGGCATATTTATCAAATGATACTTAAAAATGGTTTAAGTTATTCAGAAGAAATACTATATAAATTGAAACTTGGTAGAACTGAATTTTTTTTAAACAGATGAGTGGCTAAGGGTATTGAAGATTCCTTTAAAAAAAAACAGAGGCTTCCGGGAAGGTCAGAAACACAGTCATAATCATTCAATATAAAAGACTTCAGGGGATGTTTTAATAACTACCTGTGGCAGGATCTCTCTCATAATCATTATAAAATTCCCAAGACAGACTTTGCTTTCTCATTCATACTCACAAATATATAAAATGGAAGCTTCCCATCAACTACAGTGAAACAGATCCATTTAAAATACCAATTGTTCTATCACTGCATTCATTAACAGAGTTTTCAATACAGGAGATAAAAGCTTTAGAGAACTGAAGTGATTAAACACACATACACACACACACAGCATTAAACAATTACAGAAGCTATGTGACGTGTGTGTTTATTTTTAAATGCTTGGCCACAAACAAAACCATGCTTGAAAAACAGTCCATTATGAATCGCGTATGATTACTCTTTCTACCAGGACTCTTGCCTCTTATCTCGCCACCCCACCCCCCTACCCTTTAAGGAGAGAGTTCAAAATGTTCTAACTTCTCATCACAAGAGGATTACATACAACTTGGTGTTGTATGTGAAAATATTTAGCTCCATGATATGGTACTAGGAGAGAATTGATTTTTGTGTTCTACAGAAACTTTTCCATTTAAAAACCCTCTGGTTTTACTCTTTTGAGGAAGTCTTGATAGTCAAGTGTTTACTTTGAGGAGGTTGTAGTCATCTGTTTTGTCTTCCACTCTGTGTGCTTCCTTTGTGATATTTGGTAGTCTGTGTAGGCCTTACAATAAGGACCCTTAAATTTGGACCAACTTTTTCAATGATGAGTCCTATAGCTCCAGGGTTTACATTTAGCTCTCTAATCCATCTGGAATTCATTTCTGTGCATGGGGCGAGGTATGGTTAGCAGTTAGGGCTTAGACACCCTAGTGTGAGAAGCAGCAGATAGATGCCATCCCAAGGTGATGGAATTGGAGGTCACTGGACTTTGGTTCAGATCTCTTGCTTTGTGGGTACCCAATAAATGGCGGCTTGGACTATTGTGTATTTACTATTTTCATGCGCTCTTTGCTTTTTTATGACGTTAGTCAAGCAGACATTGTTCTGCCTTTGTGAATGAGCATTGACACAATGGATGGATGGATGGATGGATGGATGGATGGATGGATGGATGGATGGATGGATGGATGGATGGATTGTGATAAGAGTTATATGAGCCCCCAATAAACTGATTTTTTTTAAAAAAAGAAAAGTTCTGCCCTACCTCTAACCCTCATTGTTTGGGTAGTATCCAATCACTTCAGTTTTTAATCTGTACAATTCAAAATTCATGTATTATGACATAAAAGTCTGCCCAATAAGTATCATTTCCTTTTCTCAGCAGTTTTAAATTCTGTAGCATTGATTAAATTACTATAACTATCAATATAATTCTATGACCAGAATTCCCCACCCCACGCCCAGGCTATACATTTCAATGTTTCCACAAAATAATCTTATCACCTTCAAAGTACTGTTATACTTAATACATTTGTCAAGTTTGTGATTCCATTCTGGGAAGCATTTTTCAAACTCATCTGTTTGGGTGGCTGACAACACCTCCCTCGTTTTTTTCTTCACCTCTTCTACATCATCAAATTGCTGTCCTTTTATGTCCCTCTGCATTCATGGCAACAAAGAGAAGTTGCATGGAGCAGTCATGTGAGTAAGGTACGTGGGGCAAGAGAGGCATGCTGTTTTTGCCAAAAATCGGCACACTTAGATGGCTGCATGAGAAGGTTACATTGTCATTGGTTGCAAAATCAGTCTTCCATCTCACACTGTTACGCAATCTTTTCAGAACCTCTAAATAGAAAGCTTGATTAAAAGTCTGACCTGTCGGAACAAACTCCAAATGCACTACAAGTTGACAGTTTTGTCCTTTTGGGAAGATGACAGACTTATAAAATGAGGTTTGTCATCAACTGACATTTCACTTTTTTTGAAACCAGAAAACCAATCACAGACTTGATTTTTTCCTATTGTGCTATCCTTGTAAGCTGTGTTCAACATCACACGTTTTCTGTGGCATTTTCCCCAAGTTGGAAACAAAATTTCATAGCTGCATGCTGTTCTTAAATTGGCCATCACAAGAAACAAGGTTCAAGTAAAACTAGTTGGGTTTGTCCGGGTAGACTAAAGAAACAAACTCATACACACTCATCTGTGTATAAGAAAGATCTTTATATTAAGAGTAATTATATATTTAGAAAACATCCCAGCCAGTCCAGATCAAGCCCATAAGTCCAATATTAGCCTATATGTTTGATACTGGTCTATAAATTCATCAGACTCATGCAACACATGCAATGACGCTGAATGCAGCAAGATCACAGGCCACTGGGTGGAAAGTCTTAGCAAGGTTAGCAATTTAAAACCACTAGCTGATCCCAGGAGAAAGACAGGGTTTTTTCCTCCCACCAAGAGTTACAGTCACAGAAACCCACAGGGGCAGTTCTATCCTATCCTACAGGGGCATTATGAGTTGGGCTCAACCCACTGGCAGTGAGTTTGGTTTGAGTTTTCTCTCCACAAAATACCCAAAATGCAAAGAAACAGAGCTTGTAGAGATTATATTTGGCACTGTAACTTGACTCCTTTATCTATAAAGTATACATAAATCATAACTCCCACAAATACTGTGAGAAATAAACCAAGAAAGAAAGCAAGTGTTTATTTATAATCCTTCGTTTCCATGTCCTTCTGTCTTTGACGTTAACTGCTTTGGTTTAAAACAGCCCTCATATTCTGCTTTGGAGCTCTCTAGGCTGCCTCTTATTTGCCACAATTATGCCTTACACCAATTTCATAGTTTTACAACCCATCTCAACCACAAATATTGTTTAGATCCTAACACTGGTAGCCTGGTTTTGAACCTGTTAACTCACTTTCTTCCTTTAGATCCCTCTGACTTCCAACCAATGGTCCTGGACTCTAGCCTCTGGGGCCTGTTGAGAAAAACCACATCTTTGCCTTACTAGACAAGAGAGAGTCAGTTACTCCTCTACAGCCTGATCCCAAATCCTTAATCAAACCGAAAAACAAACTCACTGCCATTGACTCAATGCCCACTCATAGCGACTCTATAAGACAGGGCAGAACTGCCTCTGCATTTCTGAGACTTTAACTCGTTATGGGATTGGAAAGTCTTATCTTTCTCCCATGGATGCCTGGTGGTTTCAGACTGCTGACCTTGCGTTCAGCAACCCACCAAGACTCCTTAAGTCCTAGATAATATGTTGCTATTACCATTGTTGGTGGTATCATTACCAACCATCTAAATCCTTTATTCCATATTTCTTAAGGTCTTAAAAATGTTAAGAATTCTAGGAAAAATGTCAACATTCACGGGCATCTGACATCTTAAAATCATATGCTAAATAAGGTATACAGTCGAGGATTTATGTACTTAGATGCTGTTATGCTTTGTTGGGGAACTAAATGGGGAAGAAATGGAAAGCTGTAGTTTTTTAATTTAGCAAATACATACGTACATCAGTCGGAGGAGCCTGGGTTTTCTCATCCCATACATTTTATCTAAGTCACCATGAGTTGGAATCAACACAACAACAATGGACTTGGTTTTAGGTTTTAAGATCACTTAGGAGATCAGTGGCAGACAAGACAAAAATTTCATATACTAAATGATAACCAAGATGTATGAAGTCCCTCAAAAACATGGCCTAAGTCCAAAAATAGAGCTTAGCACACAAAACTTTACAGTAAAGGTTCAACATAAAGAAAATGATGCTTGATGTGTTTACCTTTCCTTAAAAATATACATTTAAAATCAAATCTAAGTCAATCTTCCTTAAACTGCGAAATCCAAGAAGATCAAAGACCAAGGGGGCATGATTACCAAGTAACTCTCCCATCTAATTATTCCTAATACAGTGCCTTTTTGAATCATATTCCCCAGCTTTCTAGAAAGCTCAAGGGAACTCTTAAAAGCACTCATTAAGCATCAGCTTTACCCTGCAATACAATACTAGGCCACATTGTCTTTCTTTAGTTACATCAGAAACAAATGTTAGCAAGGAGTTTTGCCTTTCTCTAATGGGTTACTTAAGAAAGAAAAATCAAAAATAGAAACTACATATCATTCAAGAAAAGAAATGAATCAGGAAGTAGCCAATAAATAGGAAAAAGAATGGCCTCCACTAGCAACTCTAGAAGCAGAGAGCCCCAGGCCCATCCTCAGGTTTCTCTAAACAGTCAAGGCTTATGGTGAAGGGGATCTAATGAGAAAACACTGGATCAGCATAGTTAGTAGGAAAAGGGTAGAAATGTGACAATGAATTTAATGATCAAGCCCCTAACAAACACAAAAGGTTCATAGGAGTTGCTTTAAAAGGGGGGAATCTGGTTCTGTTGCATAACAGAGGGCATTTGGACTTTTAAAGGGGGGGGGGGGTTGCTTAAACATAACACTTGCTCATAGGTTGTTTGAAAACTGCCACTTGCTTTTCTGACTCTTGAGAAATGTATAGGTATGTTTCTAGATACATGTAAACATACTTGGGCATTTTCATATTTACTATTCCAGATTTTCCCAAGATTTAGATTTAATAGACTTCTTAGATTTTAGTGATTTCAGATTTTAATGAAAGCATGGCCTTAGATTTTAATGAAAGCACGACGTATAAAGTGATTGAAGTTTCCCGAGTGGACACCAGTGAAGTGCCAGGGAAGACCTATGACCTGCACCTGAAAGTTCAGAGCCATAAAAACCCTATGGAACACAATTCTGCTCTGCAACACCAAGTCACCATGAGTCAAAATCAATTTGACAACTGCTGGTTTGGGTATTTGCTTTTTAAATATATATATAAATATATTTATGTGGCAGCTGTTGTTAAGTGTTGTCGACAGAAATCCCTAAGAAACACACTTCTACCCTGACACACATGGTGTCACCATGAGTTGGGACTGACTCAACTGCAAGTTTTTTTGTTGAGGTTGGTTTTTTGGCCTCATTGAAAAAGCCATGCTTCTCTCCACAGGTCTGTCTAGATAAGATGGGCTGGATGAACAATCTGGTGGAGAAAACAACGGGACCAACAGTTCCAGTGGGCAGGAGGTGGGGGAAAAGGTAATGGTGTTGACAAACCCAGGGACAGGGGAACAATAAGTGAATCCAGGTCGGTGGTGAGGAGGGTGTAGGAGGCCTGGTAGGGCATGACCAAGGGTAATGTAACCGAGAGGAATTGCTGAAACCCTAATGAAGGCTGAAGATGATAGTGGGACAAAAGGAAAGTAAAAGGAAAGAGAGGAAAGAGCTAGGAGGTAAAGGGCATTTATAGAGGTCTAAATACAGGCATGTACATATTTATATATGAGGATATGTAAATAAATCTATGTGCATATATGTAGAGATTTAGTATTAAGGTAGCAGATGGACATTGGGCCTTCACTCAAGTACTCCCTCAATGCAAGGATATTTTGTTCTATTAAACTGGCATTCCGTGATGCTCACCTTCCCAACACAATCGCTGAAGACAAAGCGGGTACATAAGCAAATGTGGTTAAGAAAGCTGATGGTGTCCACCTATCAAAAGATATAGCGTCTGGGGTCTTAAAGGCTTGAAGGTAGACAAGCAGCCATCTAGTTCAGAAGCAACAAAGCCCACGTGGAAGATGCACACCAGCCTGTGCGATCATGAGGTGTTGAAGGGATGAGGTATCAGGCATCATCAAAACTAAAAATCATATCATTGTGAATGAGGGAAGTGCAGAGTGGAGCTCCAAAGCCCATCGGTAGACAATCGGACATCCCCTTACGGAAGGGTCGCGGGAAGGAGACGAGCCAGTCAGGGTGCAGTGTAGCAATGATGAAACATACAACTTTCCTCTAGCTCCTAAATGCTTCCTTCCCTCCGCCCCCCACCTACCCCCACTATCATGATCCCAATTCCACCTTACAAATCTGGCTAGACCAGAGGATGTACACTGGTACAGATAGGAATTGGAATCCAGGGCGGATGACGCCTTCAGGACCAGTGGTGAGAGTGGCGATACCTGGAGGGTGGAGGGAGGGTGGGGTGGAAAAGGGAAACTGATTACAAGGATCTACATATAACCTCCTCCCTGGGGGGCGGACAACAGAAAAGTTGGTGAAGGAAGACGCCAGACAGTGCAAGATATGACAAAATAATAATTTATAAATTATCAAGGGTTCATGAGGGAGGGGGGAGCAGAGAGGGAGAGGAAAAATGAGGAGCTGATGCCAGGGGCTTAAGTGGAGAGCAAATGTTTTGAGAATGATGAGGGCAATGAATGTACAGGTGTGCTTTGCACAATTGATGTATGTATGGATTGTGGTAAGAGTTGTATGAGCCCCTAATAAAATGATTTTTTTTAAAAAGAAAAAGCCATGCGCCTTAGGAACCAAAAAAGTGGCCTTGGTGGTGCTGTGGGTTTGGCAATGGGCTGCTAACTAAAAGACTAGTAGTACTATATTAAGCCACATCTGAATATGAAAACATTTTGTTTCTAAACCCACTGCCTTTAAGTATATTGCAACTCATTCTGGCCCTCTATAGGATTTCCAAGATTGTCAATCTTTATGGGAGCAGATAGTCTCATCTTTCTCCAGAGCGCTGGGTTTGGGTGATGGGTTGGGACCACCAATGTGTGTCCAGGAGAACTGCATTTCACAGGGTTTTCAATGGCTGGTTTTTTAGAAGTAGATCACCAGGCATTTCTTTCAAAGTGCCTGTGGCTAGGCTCAAACCTTCAACCTTTGAATTAGCAACTAAGTTAAGGATTTATGTCACACCCAGTGAATCGCAGCACATATACTGCATATACATTATAAAGAAAGAAGTCCAATACTTCAAGCTTATATATAGCCACAGGCTCTAATTTATTTATTTGATGTTTAAAAAGAAGGAAAATATGTATTTTATCTATAGTGTTCCACATGTATTGTAATTAAATCATAACATCAAGGACTTGAGTTGGATTTCTTAGACTATCTGGCTGTTGTTGGGTACCATCAAGTCAATTCTGACTCAGAATGACCCCTGAGAACTCACTAGAATGGCTTCACAGAGTAATGGCTGCACGCTTTATAAACACAGACTGCCAGGTCTTCCCCCAACAGAGCCATTCTGGTTAGCAGCTGAGTGTATAACTACCAGGACTCCATTATGCTATCTTAGAGGAAAAAAAGAAGCACTGCCATTGAGTGTATTCCAACTCACAGCAACCATATAGAAGGTTTCCAAAGGTGTAAATCATCATGGGAACACACAGCCTCATCTTTCTTCCATGGACCAGCTGATAGGTTTGAACCACTGACCTTACAGTTAGCAGCCCAATGCCTAACTAAAAGCATCACCAGCATTCACTCATTCAATAACGTGTTTTTTAACTACATACATAGTCCCTGTGTCCTCGCAGCTGTTTTCTCATGCCTAAAATTACAGCATTTACATACATATTATAATCTTGTTAGTGCATTTCGTCTCCCTAGATTCTGAGCTGCCTGAGAAAACTGTTATCTGTATTCATATCATGTAGCACAAGGCCTGACACCTGGTTGATATTCAATCAAAGAATAAATACTAGGAACGTGGGCAACTCTCAGAAGTTCAGGCAGGATTCAGAAGAGGATGTAAAACAAGGGATATCATTGCTGATGTCAAATGGATCTTGGTTCAAGGAAGAAAATATTAGAAAGATGTTCACGTGTGTTTCACTGGCTGTGCAAAGGCATTCATTCAACTGTGGGGACCATAGTATACTGTGGATAACCTTGAGAAGAATGGGAATTCCAGAACACTTCATTCTGAACTTGGACACGGATCAAGAAGCAGTTGTGAGACCAGAACAAGGGATACTGCATGGTTTAAAAATCAGGAAAGGTGTGCGTCAGGATCGTATCCTCTCACCATACTTGCTCAATCTATGTGCTGTGTAAATACTCAGAGAATCTGGATTATATGAAGAAGAGGGCAGCATCATGTTTGAAAGAAGGCTTACTAACAACCTGACATATGCAGATGATACAACCTTGTTTGCTCAAAGTGAGGAGAAATTTAAACACTTGCTGATGAAGATAAAGGATTATAGCCTTTGGTATGGATTATAACTCAATGTAAGGAAGAACAAAATCCTCACAACTGGACCAATAGGCTACATCATGATAAATAGAGAAAAGATTGAAGCTTTCAAGGATTTTGTCTTAACTTGGGTCCACAATTAATGCTCATGGAAGCAGCAGTCAAGAGATCAAAAGATGTATTGCATTGGGTAAATCTGCATAAGACCTCTTTAGAGTACTGAAACGCAAGGATGTTTTTTTGAGGACTAAGGTGCACCTGACCCAAACCTTGGTATTCTCCACTACATCACATGCAGGTGAAAGCTGGGTATTGATTGAATAAGGAGGACTGTCGAAGAATGGATGCATTTGAACTGTGGTGCTGGAGAAGAATACTGAAAGGACCATGGACTGCTGAAAGACAAACAGAGCTGTGTTGGAAGAAGCAAGACCTGAGCGCTCCTTAGAGGCAAAGATGGCACGACTTCATCTTACATACTTTGGACATGTTGTCAGGAGAGGCCAGTCCCCTGAAGAAGGACATCGTGTTTGGTAAAGTGGAGGGGCGGCGGAAAAGAGGAAGGCCCTCCATGTGTGGACTGACACAGTGGCTGCTGCATCAATGGCTCAGGACCATTCAGTGTTTCGTTCTGCTGTGCATAACAGTTGAAGAAAAATTCTTTGTAAAAGCAATGGCTTTCTATTTTTTTAAAACAAAATCCTATTCTCAAATCATATTCTATACAGAACACGGATCTTTGAAACAATTAGATGAAGATCTGCTCCAATTAATCTGCATCAAGACAGCTACACTTTCCTCTTCCACAAACTTCCAAAATGTCTCAAATTAAAGGTTGATCCCACCTCCAAAATTCTTTCCCATTCTACCCATCTAAACCAACATATGATCCTCTCTAACAAGTTCTATGTTCTTCTAAGAAACATTAAAACCTGTTACTATGCCACCCATCATGTAGGAGCCCACGTGGTGTAGTGGGCCAGCAATTTAAAATTACCAGCCTCGCCACAGGATAAAGCCTGTGCCCATAAAGATTTACAGCCTCAGAAACCCACAGAGGCCGTTGTACTGTCCTATCCAGTCATTCTAAGTTGGAATCCACTCAATGACAGTGAGTGAGTGAGCCCATAATATAAACACAGCAAATATTTTGTAGAAGCACAACCAGGCATCCTATTAAATAAAAATCTTAATTTACGTTAGCAAATGCCATTACTATTTTTAGAAGACATTTCAATTTCTTTTACTAACTTACTTTTATTGTAGTCTTTGTGAAAGTTTACAAAATTAATTTTTCATCAATTTACATGGGTTTTTTTGTTTGTTTCATAACTGAGATGTAGTCAAATATGACCCTTCTAGACATAATCCCTTATGTTATTTACTATGAATTCTAGCCTCTGAGCTGGTGGTTATAATACCATTTTAAAGGGATCTCTCTGCTAAGCAAATGGATAAGATTAAAAATAGGATATGTTCTGAGTCTCCACTTTACAACAAGGTGTGAACCAAGTCATAACCCTGTTTCCTTGGGGGATATGATCTGCTGAAAGACAAAAAAATACACCTCCATTAAATTCCTCTGTGCTTTTGAGACATCTCAGAAGCAGAGCGATATAACCTGGACTTTCAAGAAAGAGCAGCCACCAGTGAAGCACATTCCAGATCCCTGCCTGAAATGGCAGAGGTAGCAGAGGCCATGCTACACCAAGACCAGAAGACAAGGCAAGGAGACATGAGACAGAGCAAAAAGAGCAGTGCCAAAAGTGAGACTGAAGTAGAGCAGCAAGTGGGCTGCCTGGTCCATGGAGCTCAGAGGTCAAGGAAACATATGACTGAGTGGCTGCGAAGAGGTGTTGCTGTCCTATGACTGTAGCCTTAATCTTTTTTTAACTTGGCTTGTGATAACCTGTTAACTTCCTTGAAAAACCTACTCAATCATGAGTATCGACTGAGTTGAGTTCTGTGTGGCCACTGCAATGAATTCTCCAACCAGCAGAAAAGTAGAGGGTCGTTAGAGAAACGGTTGGACGGGTGGTGGTGGTATGTCTGATTCTGTCTTGGGACAATAGGCCTTGCAATGGCTGATGAGGAGCTGGGTTCTCCTCCTCTCTCCTGTAGCCAGAGGTCAGATACTTCACAGCTCTCTTCCCACTTCCTCCCTGGGCTCACCATTTCCATGCATCTGTCTTCACAACTCCTTCCTATCGTCTGAACTTTGCTTTTGGGCAAATGCTGTTCTTTTGGTCTCAAATGGTTGATTGTTCCAGAAGTACATTCCTCAAAGGTATTATTGTACACCTTAAGTTGTTACAAATACTGTGTATCATTTTCACAAATTGTGCATATGTCAAAATGCACAAAATAATATTCCCAAAGTAAAAAGTTAATTCTGTCCTTTTCTTTAGATTTATGTTGAGGACAAAAACAAATAGTAACAACCTTAAACTGATACAATAAACCAAACAAAAACATAAAACAATTGATCAAACAAGTATGTTGCCATTGAGTCAATCCCAACTTATGATGACCACTAATAGAACCATTTTAACTAAAATGATATTTAATAAATCCAGTTGATTTTATAATTCAAATAAAACTTTCAACCTCTACGACATCATGTTTCTGAAGATCTTGCTCATAACTTCTCTCCTCCTAAAATACGTTTATCCAAAATTGAAAGTAGGTGAAGAGGCTCGCTCTTCACTTCCAATTACGCAGGCCTGTCCTTTCATATTAACTTACAATGCATAGCACGAAAACCACACATTGCACTCTACTCCCACAGCCTCTAGCACAGTGGTTCTCAACCGTCCTAATGCCACGACCCCTTAATATAGTTCCTCATGTGATGTTTACCCCCGACCATAAAATTATTTTCGTTGCTACTTCATAACTGTAATTTTGCTACTATTATGAATCGGGCAACCCCTGTGAAAGGGTTGTTTGACTCCCAAAGGGGTCTCAACCCACAGGTTGAGAACCGCTGCTCTAGCAGGTTCTACAGTAAGACAACCAATAACAGGTAATTAAACCAGAGGGACTAACTAATCTAAAGGCAGCCAGCAACCTCTGGTGCAGTTCATCTCCCAGAAGAATTATTGGTGGAACTGATTAGCTACCCTTAAGAATTTGAACCTATAAGATAATGACGTAGTTAGCAGAAAGATCAAAAGCTAAAATGGGATTACCAGAGATGCTCTGAAGACCCTTGAGTGTAGCAAGTTATAAATGTTCAGGAGTGAAGACCTGTTAAAGGCTGAGAAAAAAGGTATTTTCAGTAGTAAGTTAACCCACTACCACTAAGTCAATTTTGACTCACAGCAACCCTATAGAGGGTTTCCAAGACTATAAATCTTTATAGGAGCAGACAGATTCATCTTTATTCTGAGAAGTAGCTGCTTCAAGTTTAAGCCACCAACCCTGCAGTTAGCAACCTAATACCTAGCACACAGCACAATGGCAGGGCTCCTCAGTAGTAGGCTAATAAGACAGAAATCTGAAGTCAGTTGAAAGCCAATAAGTAAGAGTAGTTGAGGCAATTCAGTTCTGAAGGACTAATATGGGACCCACAAGCAATGTGTAGAAGAGAAACTCTAGAGTGGAATAAAGTAGTGAAAAGATGAGATAATCATGCTGAAAACTTTACAAAGTTCGCAAAGAAGCTAGTAATTCCACTGACATATGATAGATAGATGATAGATAGATAGATAGATAGATAGATAGATAGATAGATAGATAGATAAACAAACATACTGCTTCTAAGTCATGAAAAAAACCTGAAACTCAGGTTTTGTAAATTATAGTCTAATATTACTGCTATTTTATTATACCATTTCTCTGGGTCACGCTCCAAGGTTTTCAAAATACACACACATACACACCACACTGCCCCCACCCACCCCTACCTTTTAAGTATAAAATTTAGTCTTATATAAGGGAGCTTCAAAAATTCATGGAGCGGAAAGACATCTCCCCACTCCCACCCTTTATGCCTTTAAGGCCCACTGAGAGGTGGGGGAAGAAAAAAGATGGCAATGAGGGAACAGGGCACTAATCCACCCAAGGGGAGGGTACTGTTTATGTTTCCAAAGGAAAGGGAGAAAAGAGAGTAGACCTCATTCTGGTGCAGCAAGTCTGGAGGATGACATTCCTGCTCAAAGCAGCTTGTCCACAGACGACTGCCAGCCGGCCTCAGGTGGAGACATGATGTCCCCTCCTCCCTAGATGACAGTGTTACAGATGACAACACTGAAGATACAGTGCAGGAGAGCAGCCAGCCTGACCAGCCCACTTGGGGGCAAACCAAGAGGGGACTGCAACAGAGCAGCAATGGGAGCAAAGCCACTAAGTCCCTGAGGAACCTTGATAGCAGACATCTGACTTGAGGGGCAGCACTTGGCCCCTCATCTGAACTGTTTGGGGGATATTCCCAAGGGGCCCTGCACGGAGAGTTAAAGGTATAATGAGGTGGGGGTGGGGCACTAGACCACTCCAGCCCTGACTGCAGGAAGAGCAATGGGGTCTTGTGGAAAGTGTGCCCCTCAGACACAAACACTGAGGACCAAAAGAGTATGTGTTGTTGGGTAAGTGGGTCTGGGAGATGGATCCCTGAAAGAAAAGGGGAATGAAATGATGGATTTTTATCGGGTCCTGCTTGCTATTTAACAGAAGGCTACTCATCTACTCAAGGTCAGGACAATAGTTAAAGACATGGAATTATTTGCATGGGCTCCTTTTTTTTTTTTTTTTTTTACTAAAAGATCATTTTATTGGGAGATCTTAGAGCTCTTGTAACAGTCCATACATCAATTGTATCAAGCACATTTGTACATATGTTGCCACCATTACTTTCTGAACATTTACTTTCTATGAGCGCTTGGTCTCAGCTCCTCTTTTCTTCCCCACCCCATCCTTGTGACCCTTGATGTATTAGTAATTATTATTATTATTGTCATATTTTACACCGACCACTATCTCGCTTCCCCCATGGCTTCTGCTGTTCGTCCCCCGGGTGGGGATGGTGGTGGTTACACGTCTGTCATTGCAATTCAGTCCCTTTCTCCCCTCCCCTTTCCAACTTTCCCCCTACCCTCCTAGTATTGCTACTCCCATTCCTGGATTCCACTCTTATCTGTACCTGTGCACATGCTCCAGTCTGGCTCTCAATGAAAAAGGCAAGCCTGGGAAAAAAAAGAAAACTGAAAAAAAGAAAGGCAAGACTGGGGTCATGATAGTGGGGGATGAGGAAGCCTCAAGGAACCAGAGGAATAGTGTGTGTTTCATTGATGCTATACTACTGTGGGCTCCTTTTTGTTTTGTTTATTTGATTATTTTCTTTTCTTTCTCTTTTGATGTCTATCTATATAAGATAGGCAAGATAAATAATCCCAAGGAGACCCAAGGTTGGCAGGGGGTGAGGTAGAGGTGGAGACAAGGGAGAGAAGGCTGGGGGAGGGGGGAGCGATGAGTCAATAATGACAGGGACGAGGGAAAAGCAAGGGAGCTAAAAGTGATAGTGAGGAGGTGGTAGTGTTCCTGGTCACGTCTGATCAATAGAAATGAAATGATGGGTAAACATGATAGTGGGGCAGGAGGAAAGAAAAAGAAATAGAAGAAAGAACAAGAAAGTAAAAATTATATATAGGTATACATAAAGATATGTATATCTATAAATATATAAAGATAGGTGTATCTCTGTGTATATCTATTTATAGATATACACACACAGCAAGGAAGCAGATGGACTTTAGGTCTCTACTTTAACCTTACCACAGTACAAGAATGGTTGGTTCTAATAATGTGGCAATGTATGATACTCACTTTTCTGAAACGATTGCTGAAGACACATGGGTGCATAAGCAAATATGGTGAAGAAAAGGGTGGTGCCCGTCTACCAAGAGATATAGTGCCTGGGGTCTTAAAGGCTTGTAGTTAAACAAGCAGCCATCGAGCAGGGAAGCAACAAAGCCCATATGAAAGAAGCATATGACACTGTGTGATCATGAGATGTCGTTGGGAATAGGTATCAGAAGTTCAATAACTAACAACCAAATTGACGTGAAGGAGTATAGGCAAAGAAAAGACCCAAAAACCACCTGTAAGATAATTGGACAGTCCCTCACAGAAGGGCCACACAGAAGTGATGATCTATCCAGGATGCAGTATAGCACTGTTGAACACAAAACCATCCTCTAGATCTTTAATATTTCCTCCCCCTATTATTATGGTCTTAGTTTAACCTCATTAATCCTGTTAGACCTGCATATGTTCATCTGTATAATTAAGATCGTTTGATGCATGAAATCCAATATAAATAAACCCTTCAGAAATAGTAACAGGAGTAATGATCCCCTAAAGGTACAGAAGAGTGGGGGGCAGGGGAAGTGGGGGGGGGGGAAATGATACCAATGATGACTATATAACCCCACTTGAGGGGAGCAAATAACAGAATGGCAGGTGAACGGATACACTGGATGGTGTGAGATACAGGGGGGAAAAAAGGTATAACAATAATATTTAACATAATAACAAGGGTACGTGGAGGTAGGGTGGTGGAGGGTGGGGATAAAGGAGAGCTGATATCAAAGAGCGCAAGAAGAAAATGTTTTGAAAATGATGTTGGCAACAAGTGTACAATCATGCTCAATCTAATTGAACTATGGATTCTTATAATATCGGTAAGAGTTCCCAATAAAAATGCGGCAAAAAATTCACAGAAAAAACTGAAGTGAAAGATAGTGGAACTTTTCCAAGAACTTTATGAAGCCCCTGTATACACTTTTCAGGAGAATGAGCACATTGATCCTTTAGCCCAACTGACCATTCCAGTGACTCCATAATTTTTAATACAATACTTATCAAGGGCCATACCTCCACAGCAGAACAGCAAAGAAGCTGACAGACTAAGACTAAATGGTATCTTGTAGAAAGTCCTGCATTCCTCTTTCTCATGAAGTTTCTCAGACACAATACCAAATTAAGTAAAGAAAGAGCCAGTATAATATCCCAATGCAGTTCTATGAACCAGTGCCCATTTGTGAACACTTACCAGTTTATAGTGGGATAAAGAAAGAAATTCAGAAAAAGTTTTAGAAATATATATTGACATCTTAGACTGCAATTGATGGGAAATTTATAAAAGGAAAACAAGTCCTTTGATGCACAAGCGAAGTATGAGAATTTCTCATATTGTTCAACAGAAATATCTGCAAAGACCTATAATGAGTGTGTCACTCAAGAAAGAAGATACTTTGCTGGGAGGGGTGGGAGGAAAAAGAAAGAAAGAAGATACTTTGATTTGTTCTTAGAAGACTATGTACCAAAAAAATTTTAAAAAAAAGAAGACTATGTACCGTGTACAACAACTTGCCCACAAAGAAAAGTAATCTTCTTATTTTCTGCCATGCTATGAAATGAAAATTAGCACCTAGCAGTCAAGGTTAAATTTAAGGTTACATCTTTTAAAAAATGGAATAAATGAAAAAAAATTTTAAGATGTAAAACACAGATTTCCCAACATCTGACAGAGGCCTACGAGTGGCAGTAAGCTTAATGCAAGAGTGTGAACTGGTCAGAAGGTCACACATTCAATATTAAAATACTAACTGAGTAACTTCACTGTGGTCATGTAAGAAAAAAACCATAATCTTGAGAATTGCAAACTGAAGCATATGGGTGAAATAAACAATACGGTACCTGCATTTACTTCAGCAAAGTTGGGGGGGGGGGGCGGTGTTTTTTAAGGAGGAGGAAGGGAAAGAAAAAGCAACAGCTGCAACTATATTAAAAATCTTAATCCCTTATGTAAATGATTTGTTGCTGTTAGGTGCCTCAGTCTGTTCTGGCCCCAGGAACTCAATGCACAACAGACTAAAACCCTGCCAGAAATACACACTCGGTATTATACTCTCTACTCTGTGTCCTTGAAATTCTCTCAATAAAGAGCATGGCTAGAAATACATCATTTTAACTCGATCTGTAACTCCTTAAAATTTAAAAACAAAATGCATATATTTGTTATTCCTGATAGATATTAGAAGGTGAAAACAAACAAACAAACAAACAAACAAACAAAAACATGAAAAGTACTTTCTAAAAGAAATGTCAAGAAAGAATGAAGATGTAGTTCGAAATCTAACTATACAGATTCACAGTCATATTTTTAGTTTTTCTACAAAGTTATGAACAGTATTAAGACCAAATGTCTACCTTTGATCAAATATTAAGAGCCTATGGCTTTGTCAGATAAAAGTTTAAATTCCCAAAGTCATCAATGAGATCTTGGTACTATCCTCCTTGGGGACACTGGTGTTTCAGTGGCCCACCTTCCACATGGGAGACCAAGATTCAACCCCCAGCCAATGCACCTCCTGTCAAACCACCACCCATCTGCCAGTGAGGCTTGCATGTTGGTGGGATGTTGAACAAGTGTCAAGAGCAGTTTGCAAATAAAGCGGACTAAGGAGAAAGGCCTGGGATAGACTGCTGTTGACAGCCTGTGGATCACAAAAGGCCAATCTGCAATCTGTGGTGGAGACTGATACAGGACTAGGCTGGAAGGCAGTAAGCAACCAGTCTTCTTCAACAGATTACTGTTTGGAAGATATCATGACAGCCTTTTCTCCATCCCGCTTTGCTACCATAATTACATAAATTGGTTTTTTTTTTCACTCCCTCTGATAATACCAAGGTTCGTGACACCCCACTTTCCATGTGATATGATCCAAGATTGCTTAAAATGAGATTTTCTACTTTTGAACCAATAAACTTGAATTTTCTGTATTCTTGGACTTCTTGTGAAAGCCTCTTTCTACTTTAAATAATTCATTTATACCTCATCTGAAGACCTTCTAAAACTTTGCCTTAAACACTAAAAACAAACATTAATTACTAAATCCACAACTATTAACTTCTACGAAAATCTTTGCTTCTCATCAGCCTTTGTTAGAAAACTCTAGTTACCAATTTTATGAATGAATAGGGATGCTTTGAGTTAATACACTTCTCTGACCTCTGAACTAGGAGCTTTGTTTTTTCAGTCAATATCGTACTCTTGAAGAAGGGGGCAGCATTTCAAACACTTTATGGCAGGAAGAGTTCCTTCCTCTTTAGGGTCTAAGCTGACAATAAAGGTCCTGTATTTTACACTGACATACCACGTTCACTGTCACATTATTAGACATCTGTCTCAGGAGGAACAGCCCTTACACCACCAACTGCATTGCTTTCCAATCTCTTCTTGCCCGTTAATCAAAAGAGCTACAAATACCACATGTTGATACACAAAGCTCAACAATAAACTATAAAATAGTTGTATGACACTTAGTATGTGTATGACCAATCACTTAAGCGAATGGCAGAAGAACAAAGATGGAAACAAGTGACCCAGGTGTACAGCTGAGTTTCTGAAAAGCATATATGGTACAGAAGTAAGTCTATAGTGTATATGAATTTCAAATAAAGAAAACTCATAAATGACAAAAGATTACTAAACTCATAAAAATCAGAGATCTGGTAGTCATTATACACTGTTTCTTGAAGAGTAACATGTACAATGCACTGTTATGGTCAAAAAGGCCAACTGTTATAGTGGCCATTAACAGAAAACATATTGGAAACCACAAAGAAAATACTACCTGCATCCATTTTATACACAAGCATCTTTTGACAAGAACCAGGCAGCGTAGGCAAGTGAAAATAAAATTATTAGAAAGGTAAGGGGTGAGGGCAATCCATATGAAGGTTAAGCTATGAAATGGAAATCCTCAGTCTGAACCTAAGGCTGGAAGGTAGCTGGCAGCAAAGATATAGATTCTTTTTAATAGAATAACTAGGAAAAATGAAAGAATAAAGTATAATTTAGGGAAGAAAGAGAAGAGGAGAGAATATAGAGCAAATAAGGAACAAAAAGTTCTTTCTTTGCGTCCTGCCAAAGAAATGTATTTAGAAAACCTTGTAAAATATTTCAACAAAAATTTAGAAAGATGAAACTGTAATGTGTCTTCCAATACTTAACATTAAAAAGGACTGAGTGAATTGGTAAAAAGTGTCTTTACCTAGTAATTTCATACTCAATCTTTGTGAATAGAATTTATCATAAGTAAGTTCTTCAGTATTTACTAAAGTTCACCATTATCATGACCATTCAATTTAATATAAGGCTACAGAAGACATTATAATAATATGTGAAGATGTGTAATTAGAATACTGTTCAGGAAGAACATATTCAGCATATCTAAAGCTGAAAGAACTGAAGAAAAACTTCCAAGCATCGAGTGGCAATACTGAAGGTTTCTATGGGCAAAACAGTGAGTGATGCAGGAAATATTCTACCATGGAAGGAGTGCCCAGTCACTGTACCACAAAGAACTGGTCAACACCCAGCCATTTTTAAGAGGCAGCATATGATCAAGAACTGATATGTTTGAAACTATACTAATGGCATTAGCGAAAAATCAGGAAATGGATGGAATACCAATTGAAATGATTCAGCAAGCTGGTAAAGCACTGGAAGCACTTACCGTATATACTTGAGTATAAGCTGACCCGTATATCAGCTGAGGCACCTAATTTTACCACAAAAACTGCATTAAAAATATGCTGAAAAACTCGGCTTATCCACGAGTATATGTGGTACTCTTCTATGGCAGGAAATTTAAGGGGATACACCCCCAAAAATGGAATTGCACTGGGTGGAGTGGCACTTTTGTGGTATGCATTTTTCCAGCTAGGTGAATATCTAGCAACTCACTCTGAGTTTGTGCACCCAGTGGCATCGCCTGGGAAGGTTCTCTGTAGGGAGAGAGAATTTTTTCATAAAAGCAGTTTCACTTGAACCTCATTTTTTTGTGATGGCCAATTTAAGAGAAACAGCACGGGGCTGTGAAATTTTGTTTCCTGCTCAGGTAAAAGGCCACAGAGAGTGTTGTGATGTTGAACACAGCTTACAAGGAGAGCGCTATGGGAAAAACTCAAGTGTATGAGTGGTTGTCTCGTTTCAAAAAAAGGTGAAATGTAGATTGATGACAAGCCTCGTTCTGGACGTCTGTCAACTTCCCAAATAGACAAAAATATCAACACCTGTAGTGCATTTGGAGTTTGTTCCTCCAGGTCAGACTGCTAATCAAGCTTTCTATTTAGAGGTTCTGAAGATTGTGTAACAGTCTGAGGCAAAAAAGGCCTAATTTGTGGTAAACAGAGGACTGGTTTTGCCACCAACAACAATGCACCTGCTCACACAGTGTGCCAGTTTTTGGCAAAAACAGCAGGTCTCTCTTACCCCATGCACCTTACTCACCTAATGCTGCTGTGTGTGACTTCTTTTTGTTCTCATGAATGCACAGGGACATGAAAGGACAGCACTTTGACAAGATAGAAGAGATAAATTTAAAAAAATTAGGGAGGTGCTGTCAGCCATCCAAACGGATGAGTTTTAAAAATGTTTCCAAGAAGAAATCGCAGAATTGACAAATGTATTAAGTGTAATGGAGAATACATTGAAGGTGAGAAGGTTGTTTTGTAAAAAAATTTAAAAACATAGCTGTGAAAAACAATTCCAGTTTCTTGGGTACCCCTTTATATTTTGGACATGGTTAACACAGGAGAAATCTACCCCTGGAAAAAGACATCACGATGGCTTGGTCGGTACAGGATCACTTAAGAAGGTGTAGACAGCATGGTCGAGCCTGGTGCTCTCACTGCCACAGCCTATACTGCTGCCTCCTTGGGACTGGCTGTATGATTAGACACAATCTTCAATGACTAAACCTATTCCTCAGTTCTGCGGTATTTTTGGATACACATTTATGGAGTTTCTAAAGAGCTTTCTACTCATGTAAACGGATGCAGTCTCAGAAACTCACAGGGGCAGTTCTACCCTGTCCTAGAGGGTCAATATAAATCGGCATCAACTCAATGGCAGCAAGTTTTAGAGTGAGAATCGACTCAACGGCAGTGGGTTTTACTCTTTACTAACTTATTCTAAAGACACACAACCACTTTTAACCGCATTTAAACCACTCACGTGGTTTAAGTAATTATTATGCACTTTGAGAACAAGAACAATTCTGGAATTTCATAGGTATGAGTGGAAAGGGGAAGGAAAAAGTAACTATTTTCATTCATTTTAAAAACTGCCCTGTAGAAGCACACTAGCCTGTGTGATCACGAGATGTCCAAGGGATCAGGTATCAGGCTTCAAAGAACAAAAAATCACATCACTGTAAATGACAGGAGTGCAGATTGGGGACCCAAAGCCCATCTGTAGGCAACTGGACATACCCTTACAGAAGGGTCACGGGGAGGAGACGAGCCAGTCAGGGTGCATAGTAGCAACGATGAAACATACAACTTTCCTCTAGTTCTTAAATGCTTCCTCCCCCCACTATCATGATCCAAATTCTACCTAACAAATCTGGCTAGACCAGAGGATGTACACTGGTACAGATAGGAACTGGAAACACAGGGAAATCAGGACAGATGATCCCTTAAGGACCAGTGGTGAGAGCGGTGATACCAGAGGGTGGAGGGAAGGTTGGGTAAAAGAGGGAACCGATTATAAGGATCTACATATAACCTCCTCCCTGGGGGACAGAAAACAGGGAAGTGGGTGAAGGGAGACGTTGGACAGTATAAGACATGACAAAATAATAATAAGTTATAAATTATCAAGGGTTCATGAGGGAGGGGGCAGTGGCAAGGGAGAGCGGAAAAAAAGGAGGAGCTGATACCAAGGGCTTAAGTTGAAAGCAAATGTTTTTAGAATGATGAGGGTAACAAATGTACAAATATGCTTGACATACAATGGATTTATGTATGGATTGTAATAAGATTGTATGAGCCCCCAATAAAATGATTTTAAAAAAACAACAAAAAACTGTGCTATTGTAATCCATATAATCCGAAGTCAAAGGAGGGATTAGTATCAGAGGCTATATGATAAAAATCCCGTATGCAAAAGGTGATGGATAACAGTGGGAGCCCAAGATTCATTGGTAGAGCTACATAGGAAATAAACCTCTGGGAACACCCCTATCTAAAATTGAAGGATGGGAGGAAAAGCATAAATCTAACTTCAATAGTTAAAACTTGGTCAGTAGATTCCACCCTATGATACAGACTAGCCCTGATCTGGTTTCCAAATTTGCCCGTATTTTTGGTTTGTATCGTTTGGTTTGGTTTTTGTTTGTTCATACCGGGGTGTATCTCAAAGGTGTTATGTCATGGGAGGTCACCCTCTTGAAGTTGTTTTACATGTTTTTCTGTTGTTCAGTACATGAAACCTAGATCAATGAACCTATATGGACAACAAGTAGAATAAGGGGTTTTGCAGGGAGGGTGGTACAGTGGTGGTGGGATGAAAGGGGGACAATGTCAAGGAGTCTCCTAATAGGGTATACACTTAACAGAAAAATCAACCTGATTTCTGTAAACTGAGAGTTCTAAAATGGAAATCAAGAAAACAATACCATTTACAACAGACACCCAAAGGTTGAAATACTTAGGAACAAACCTAACCAGAGAAATAAGAGATTCATACAAAGAAAACTACAACACTACCACAAGAAACCAAAGAGATCTACATAAATTGAAGAAGTCACTACGTTCATGAGTAGGAAGACTTAACATTGTGAAAATGTTAAGACTACCATGTATGACTATAATACAAGCCATGTATGAATATAATACAATTCTGATTCAGATTCCTACATAATTTTTTAAAAGAGATAGAAAAACTTATCACCAATTGTATATGGAAAGTAAGGAGACACAGTATAAACAAAGCACTATTGAAAAAGAACAGAGTAAGAGGCCTCTCGAAACCTACTAGTACACAGTCCCACTAGTCAAAGTAACATGGCAGTGATATAAGAAATAAATAGATCCATGGGGCAGAATAGAAAATCCAGAAAGAAATCCATCCACCTACAGACAACAGATTTTTTGTAATTTCACGTAAGTGATTTTTGACAAAAGGCTAAAACATATTATATGGGGAAGAGCTAGTCTCTTCAACAAACAGTGGTGACAAAATTGGATTTCTATTTGCATAAGAATTAAATAAAACTAATACCTCACTCCCTATAAAAAATGCACGTAAACCTTAGAACTCTTAGGGGCACTAATACATGATATGAACAGACTATCAAGCACAATGAAAAACATACACCAAGAAAACAAAAAAGACGACTGGGACCTCCCAGATTTCACCAAGAAAGTGAAAAAGAAAACCTACAGGCTGGGTAAGAATTTTTAGTAATGACATATAAGACAAAAGGCTAGTTTCAAAAATTGACAACATCTTACAGGAATAAAGCAAATACCAGCAACCCAATTTTTAAATGGGCATAGGATATGTCTTCTCAGAGAGCTTCCCAAAGACAAGGCAGCCAACAAACATGAAGAAACACTCTCAGTCATTAGCCATCCAAGTGAAGCAAATCAAAGCAACAATGAGATAACATACACCTCAGAATTGATAGCAAAATTCAAAAAAGCTAGAAACAACAAATGCTGGAGGGTGTGAGGAGAGATTGGAACCCTCATGTACTGCTGGTAAGGCTATAAACCAGTAAGGTCATTGTGGGAAGCAGTGTGGTACTTCCTCAAAATATGGGGGACAGAAATGCCAGAAGACAAAGGAATTTGAAAAAGAAAAAAATACCAAAAAAAATAACTCAGCAATTGTGCTCTTTCGTATATACCCTACAGAAAGAAGTAACATAACATGACCAGATGTATACATACCCATTTTCCTCACAACACTATTCACACTAACAAGAAGATGGAAACAACAACCTCCCAAGAACGGGAGACTGGATAAAAAACTGTTACATACACAATAAAATACACGAATCCGTAAAGAATGGCAACTGTGAACCACATCTTGACTTGGATGGATTTGGAGGACAGTATGCTGATGAAGTAATGTCAATCACAAAAGGTCAAATACTGTATTTGGAGGGGGATTAAGAAAGGGTTTTCATAAATTATAGATTTGTCATAAGTTACACTGTCCGACGTCTCCCTCCGCCCTCTTCTCTGCTGTCCATTCCCCAGGGAGGAGGCTATACTTAGATTCTTGTAATTGGTTCCCC
>NW_022111320.1:3730591-3761511 GCF_000313985.2 Echinops telfairi | reverse complement strand
AAAAAAAAAACAAACAAAAAGAAAGGGTTTTCACAGCCAAGGAAGCAGACTTGGATGGTTACCAGGGTTGGGAAGGGAAATGAGCTCCACTCTAGAAAGTAGATAGGTGTTAACTTGGATGAAAGGGATTACAATAACCTACAAGAAGGAGAACAGATGGACATAGAAAACAGGGAGGCAGGGGTGAGCGGGTAATAGGGCAAGCCATGGTTAGGTATGTTAAGTTGTTGAAGGCAAAAAGATGATCTCATATGTAAACCCCCACCTAATGCACAATAACAAATATTTTTAACTGTCTTTTTCAATTTTCATACTCACTGCTTTTTCATGATGTCTTACTCCAAACAGGCATAGTACTGCCTTTGCAAATGAGCATTATTGAAGGTTTTGCCCTAACTCTAACCCTCAATGTTTGCAAAAACAGTGTTCAGTCACTAAAGTTTTGAATCTGTACAAGTCAATACAGTATTCCATGTATTTTAGTCTAAAAGAATGTCCTATACATGTATGCTTTTCTTTTCTCAACAGTGTTTAAAATTCTGGACTATTGATTACATTAATACTATCAACAGAAATACCATATGGTCCATGGGATGATTTAGAATGTTCCCCCAATAAAATATTTATAAAGCTGACCAGAGACATACATAAACCACAGATACATGAACGGATTTTTAAGCTCACACTTAATCGTATCTCTAATGTAAGAACAATTAGTTCTCATGCTGTGGCCCTACTTAATACTTGTCCTCATGATGAGACAACTGAAGATATGGGTGCTATATCAAAGAGTACTGAAGAAATCAGATATTGCTTAGCTATTTGAAAGAACAGTAGCTGGAGTCTCAAAGCTTTGTCATAAAGCAAGCAGCCATGTAAGTGAGATGTCAGCCAAGTCCACACGGAAGCACACTAGCCTGTGTGGTCCAACAATTATATATAATAAAATCCAAGACCAGAGGAGGGAGCGGTTTCAGAGCTTAAAATCTGAGATGTGGTTTCCAGAAGGCTATAGATGACAGTGAAAGTCCAAAATCTATTTGCAGCATCCCCAAGAGGACTACGCCTTTGGTGAAGCCCTCTGACCATTTACCAGGATTGTGAACAGCCTGGCGATAGGGCTGGTTGCATTGGAAAGCGGACTAATGCAGATGTTAAAATTCAACACCATACCCTTTGTTCTCCCTTTGGACTCATTTTTAATGTGTTCTAGTTTTTTTTTTATTTTCTGCTTTCTTTTTCATTGAGGTTTTCTCGGTTTTATTTTGTTATTGTTGTTTGGGGTTTTGTTGTTTTATTTTTGTGTGTTTTTCTAAAATTCAGGACAGGTAAATCTACAGACAGTAACTAGTTAAATAGTTTCTTAAGGGTTATGAGAGGGGACGCTTAGTGGAAAAGGGGTACTACTAAGGAATACAAAAAAGAAAATGTAAAATTGGTTATGGTGCTGATGACACAATTCCTTCTGACACTTTTCAGCCACTGAATTGTATATGTGAATTACATATCAATAAAACTTAGAATTTATTAAAAAAGAAAAAAAAACTGTCCTTACATACACAATGGGCTATAGGAAGTATTTTCTATCATCCACTATACAATAATGTAAAAGTAAACAGACTTGGGGGGGGGGTGTTAAAAAGGAAATCTTATAATAGGCTTGCCTAGATCAGAGACTCGAAATAAAGTACATACTTAACATTGAAATGTCTTCTTAGGAGCCATCCATAAATCCCTTGGCATTTGGTTAAAGTAGTCCCTATGGCAAGTTACCTTAGAAAACTGTAGCCTAGTTGCTGCTCAAGAAATAAAGCATTGCCACATAGAGTTCTCTCCATCTCCCTCTATTGCTCCACTGAGAATGTAGTACAAGAAAAGAATGGCAGGAAATCAGTTACTGCCATAAGGAAATCACCTTAACCAAACCCCAAATCCACTGCCACTGAGTCTATTCCAACTCATCTTGACCCTACAGGACAGAGACAATATACCTGTTTGGATTGCTGAGACTGTAAACCTTTATAGCAGCAGCACACGGGCTCATCTCCCTCTGTGGGTTCTAACAGCTGATCTTGCAGTTAACAGTTCAATGTGTAATCTACTACACGACTAGGCTTCCTTACATCAACCAAAGCATATTATTACATGTCTCTTACTTCATATGGTGTGAAATACTGCATTAAAAAGTGCAGTCAATTCTAGTTATCGACAGCAATTAAAGCAGCCTCAGGGCACAGTGATAAAAGCACTCAGCAGCTAGCCAAAAGGGTCACTAGGAGTTAGAATCTACTCATCAACAGTGGGTTTATTCTGGGTGTTTGTTAGATTATCAATGAAGATGAACAACAGGAAAAAAAAATAGACCATCACTCAGTTGGGACCATGACCCCACTCTGCTTAACAGTGAGGTCTAACTAGAAAACCCCAGAAACATAGCCCTAAGACACAAAGGTTCCAGTCAGTCAGTTTGGGATTCCTCACACCGGAGCCACAATGCAGTTGCCATTCTAGGTGGAACTCTGGGGCCTGACAGCAGCTGGCAACAGTGCTCTGACGTGAATCAAGAACTGATGAATTAGAATGGCATTGCAGTTTAAAAGGCTAAGAAGAAACAGCTATGAAAAAATGCTCTCCTTTTCAAGATGAAACAGTTCTTAAACCACCAATGAATTTAGCTATTCTTAATCTACTAATTTTTGAAGGTAAGGTGAGACAGTTAACATTTATTGTGCCACCATGGCCAATGAACACGTAGGATTAATGGAAGGGCGGAGACATAAATGGCTCAGCTAGCCTCACCTCTCTAGTCTCTTGATCTTTGATCATCGGACCAGTGTGCAGCTGCCTTGCTTGTTCTGTGCCTCCATTTGCAAGCTACACTACCTGTGGGACGCCTAACCCGTGGATTGTGTCGCTGTAATTTGAGGTTCCTTCAAGACCTGCTTCGCCACACTATTGGAATTTACATCTCTTGAGCTGGGGGCTGTCGGACCCTGTCATCTGGCTGACTGTTGGTGACCTGCCTTGCTGTTTGCTGCCTGTGCCCAGATCACCTGAATTGCTCTACAGAGAACTACCTGGAGGGCCACAAGACTTGAAGGACTGCCAGTGTCTCACAACTGTCTCATAGGAGTGAGTTGCACTGAGCCATTTGTACTGCTATATACTTTAATTAACTGTTCATTTCTTATGTTATATATCTATTTGTATAAATATATATAAAATTATTAGCGCTCTGGTTTTGTTTCTCTAGAGAATCCTGTCTAACACATAAGGGCAAGCAATTCTAAGTAAACTTCTGGATCTAAACAAATTTTTACTTGAAAATCATAAAATTTAAAATATCAGAAAATTGGGGGAAAAATCAACTTGAAGTAAAATATCAAAAAGGATAGCATTCATTTATTTAATAGGTCCCGTACTACAGAGCTACATAAACCCTTTACTCAATGTTAATCACTGAATCCTTTGTTCAAAGATTTGGGAATTTTGTAACTAATACTTAGCAGTGTGCCTTTTGCCCAGTTTGGTTTATATGTTAGAAACTTAAAAAATCCTAATTAGAGCAACTTGACAGGGAAGTGGGGAGAAAATGGGACAAGAGGAGAGTACCCTGTTTTGAAAATGAGCTCATTAATTCCATAGGATTAATAATTAAAAATCCATCTGTTTTGAATGTCAATGAAAAACTACTGCTGGTTCCAGTCAAGTGAATACTAATAAAAATAAATAATGACCTGAATAAAAGCTAACTACATTCATCGTTACACTCATAGTCTGAGATTTATCTTTATTTTGGATAAATTAAATATGTACTACCTAAGGCAAATAATGAAACAACAGAGGCATACAATCATTTAACTGTCCTTATAGGAACAAGAGCAGATTTTTACAACATGAACTGAAAATCCCTCATACGTATGTGTAGAACTCTCTCATTTTATACTCTATCACTATCTCCAAGCAGACAGTTCACTTTCAGACTATCATTCTAAGCACAATATTGCGCAGCTTTGCTACTCCAGAATTTTCTCGCCTCCTCTATCGATTTTACAGTAATCTACAGCCAATGAAAACTGGATTGGAGGAGAAGAGAAAATAGAAACACCTTGGGAAAATAAACGCCGTAAAGCTTCCACACACTTAGGGAACTACTTCTGCCACTACTACTTAATTACCTTGGAATTAACTTTAGTCTCAGCTTCCTCACCTAAAATAACACTTAAATGATAAACAGTCTACATGTATCATACATATCCAGGGCGCACACTCACTCTGAAATGTGTGAATCAGACACACAAGAACTCAGCAGAAGAACTGCATGTCTCGCACAAATGCACAAGTGCACAAATAAAGAGCATGCAAACTCAAGCTCTGTTAGGGCAGCAAACAGAAGCTCAGAGCAGGAATAATGTGAGGAGCTTTTCAATTTCTTTATCTGGGTTTATCATTCTAGAACAATATAATGTGGGCAAATTAGCAGGCACATACATCAACTTTTTTAGAAATTCTGAAGAAATTTATTTTTTTTATTTCAATGAATGTACATCATGAAACTTAGCTTCATACAGAATCAGAGCTACAAAAAGCCTCTGAGATAAGTACAATCTTCATTTTACAAATGATACTGAAATTCAGAAAAGCTTATTCAGAGCCTTTTCTGTACTATTTCTAACTTATCTTTAGTAGCATGACCTACTCAATTTCAAATAATCTTCTCCATGCCAGAAATGAGAATCAAGTAAGAACTGATGATTATCAGGCTTAAAGTTCAATCCATAAATTAAAAATTAATAAGACTGAGTGCAAACCCATGTTTCTATAACATTAACTAGGATCAGCTTTAGGATACCTGCTAAAATCCTGCATTATAATCTATGAGCACTGGGTAGTACTGGTGAGTGTATCTCTGTCTGGGTAGACAGAGAAGGCCTTCTAAGGAAATGCTTTTACATCAACACCTAATGGATAAATAGGAGGTGGTAAATGGAGGAAAAGAATACTTCCAACAGAAGGAACCACTAATATAAGGGCCCTGGGGAGAAATAAGGACGGTACATAAACAACTAGGATTAGAAAGATGTGATTACAAGGACACAGAGAAGCCAGATATTACAGAGAGATACTTCAGACTTTTCAACATTTAGAGTTTCTTTCAAGGTCAGTGAAATAGAGGAGACACAATCAAATTTACATTTTAGTTGCCATGTAAGGAAAACTCTGGAAAGGAAACTACAAAACTATAAAAATATATTTCTATAATTTAAAAACAACTAATAATATTTCCTATTGAGATTCATATTAAGCATGTTCGGGCCTCATGAAACAACTTGCAATAACAAAGAGCTCACTAAGAACTCATCCTAAGTTCTAATACATTATTCACCTGGCATGGTGGTGTTATTTTTATCAAGTATTGAGGTAATAAACCCATAAGAAAGGGGAAAAAAATGAAATGAGAAATTCAGGAATACTACCTACTAATATTTCTGGTAAAGGGCTACAAACGTTTGTCAATTAATTCTTCATTATTGGTTTAAGTGATTTATTTAGATAAATATTTACCAATCCCTTACTTAAAATGTTTTCTATTGTATACCTGATAAAAATTGTGTCATAAAATGTTAGGTACTTTTCAATCTCACCGCTATCCAATCGTTTCCAACTCAGTACAGGGTAGAACTGCCCCTGTGGGTTTCCCAGACTAACTCTTCACAAGAGTAGAAAGCCCTAAGATGGATGTGGTCATGGTTGTACAATTCCCCTCGATATGAATGAACGATTGAGCTATTCAATGATAAGATACGTAAATTATGTGCCAATTAAACCGTGCGGAGAAGAGTAGACAGCCACATCTTTCTCCCGCAGAGCAGAGGGTGGCGTCTCACTGTTGCCTTGGGTTAGCAAGCCCAGTGTGTGACCATTGTCACCAGAGCTCCTCTAGAGACGTGTAAGAAAAATAAGTTGTATGTAAGAATTAAATATCTTGATTAAAATTATTTTGCAACTGCATACCTCTGTTTCTCATGGACTACAAAATTACAAGTTAAATGAATACCTACCCAATGAACTGTTATTCTGCCAATCTTCGATCTAGAACTCTTCCAGGAAGAGAACAAAAGGAAGTTCCCCCTAGTTATGCACTGTCAAGGACAACAGTCAAACTAATCAAAATATTCCCACCAAGAACTCCCTGACATCAACGAACATTTCACTGGTAATTCAGTAAAAGAAAATTCAGTACATAGAGCCTTGATCTCTGTGACATGGCTCATTTGTCAGGGATAGTTCATTGGCTGTGCAAAGATAACTAATATAAAAGATGTGGAACACTGCAATGTCTGTTTTTCTCTTAAAGTTAATAATGTGATTCTGTACATCAAAACCAGATGATAGGAAAATACTATCTATACATACAAGTTCCATCTCTGAATCATACCATTCTAGAAAATCAAGAAGTGAAGGCAGATGCTCCTTAAAATAGCCTTTAAAAATTGCTTTAATTTTACGGGGACATTTATAAGAAGTTTATAAGCAAATGGTTTCATAACCATCAAGAAAAAAACAAAGCTAGAAAATACTTCACTCAATTAAACAGTCTTCGAATAGAGTTTAAAATCTTTTTTATATGTAAATTTTACATGATTTTATCCTTGCCATTCAAGCAAAGTATTATGTTCTAATAAGAACTACCCTAATCTTCACCCAGCAATATTTTCAGGCTGATATTATTATTCTCATTTCCTTGAATAATATCCATACTCCAGGGCCATTTTCCTTCTCATATTCAATATCATGCATGCTTGTACCGAGGTTCCTTTCTTCATATCCTGTCACAGTATCAATCACTGCCTCCTGTCCACTCAATCCACTTTTGATTTATCAGCCGCCGTCTTTCTGGACTCCATAACTCGACCCAAACCATTTTAACAAGACATTGACAAATAGCACCCAGTATCACATCAACCTGTTCCACTTAGTAAACTAAGAAACAGTAACTGTGACATCTCTGCATAAGTATTCCATTCTATTCCCCAGACTGATGTATATTAATGAGGAGATGGTATTTGAAATGCTTCTTCCACATCAGCATCTAATATGATCAAATTAGGAAATGGGATGATTTATTAAATTTTGTAGAGCTGAAATATTTCTTTATATCGCTCTATGTGTGGTTTCAGAAAGTGAGCTGTTGCTTTCAATTTTTCTACTGAGGATGTGCCTGCATTTCACAGACGAATTATTGTCTTTAAAAAGATTGCAAGAAGGCAAAATGTTATTAAGCAAATGCTCAGTAAAACAAACTAAATCGGTTTTAAAATTCCTAATTTAATGTAAATCTTGGTTGTTTCACTGAAATTCAGTTTGTGATCTTATTAAGTCATATTTGCATTGAACTATCTTGCTGTAGGACAGTTTTAAATTTATAGCATTACCCAAGCAGCTTCACTTCTTGACTTTTAAGAGATGTCGTGAATAAAATAAATAATTGCTCCATAAGCATACATTTTGTTCTTATTTTCAGATATAAGAAAAAAATAAAGATCAATAGGTTAATAAAAGAATTTTAAAAATACAAAATCAAGTGTTTCATCATTTCTGTAATTTTGATAATTAGATGTCGAAATGTTTTTAATAAAATAGTCCCCTATTTAAAGTTCAACAGCTATTTCGTGGTTCAGTTTAAACTTTAAACACTAAATAAGTCCTTCACATATATTTATATATGAATGACAGTATTTAATATGGTCTCAATAAAAATCAAACTGAAAATGAAAGAATAGATGTAAAATTCAAAGATTTTTATTAAACAGATTCTCTTCACACCTCATCTTCTATTTTCCAAATATCACCATTTTCCAGATGTCAAACTCTATTCACTTCAAGAGTAAAGGATTTCCAAATACAAAAATGCAGTGTTAAGTCTCGATCTCTGCTGTGTTAAGTCTAGATCTCAGCGAACTAGGCCCATCTACACCCTCAAAAGTTTTCTTTTGGAGTCACCAATTATTTCTTTCTGCTCATGAGCAAATAAAAGAATTACAAATAAAGTAATTCTGAAGGAACTCTGATTTCATTCATTGATTTTAAAATATCTGTAAAATTCAACAAAGTCATATAAGGCAGGCTGTAAGAGGAGAGAAATAATGCAAAAAAAAAAGGATAGGTCATTCAGCATAAAATTAATTATAATTCCAAAATACTCACTTTGATATTATTATATGAACAAAGATTATTTGTTTGGTTTATTTCACATAGAGTAGTAACGTTATCATTTTAAAGAGGCTAATTTATTTTTAAATAAAATGTTTAAAACTCCAGTATCACTCAAGTTGAAAAACACCGTGAAGAACTGCTAAAATGCAGCACCATCTTTTTCCTTACTACTTAAGAAGAGGACACAAGAAAAGAGTTGGCATGCCCGAAATGCTGTCCTTTGTTCTTGAGCTAGATAATCCGGTCAAGAAAAATGAGTAGATCATTTTAAAAATCCATATAAGCTAGGAGAGAATACAATAAAAACAAACTCAGCAAGTAGGTTAAACAAGTTAAAATATAGAACTTTTTAACTACCATTTGTATGACAGTTTACAAAGCCTTTTCACCTATTTTAGATTGATGCATTTTTAGAAAGTATTTGTCACTCTTTAAGATATTTGTCACTTGTCCAGTTTATAATACTATGTCCATAATAAAAAACTACATACTTGTTCCTGCTGAACACCTTTCATACTCAAGTATATAATATAAAATTAGTTTTAAACTCCTCGACCTCATTCAGTGGTTGTTTGTTTCTTGTGTGTATATGCAATACACTTCTCTATCACCTCAGTTAGACTAAATGCTTTTTGTGGGCAAAAACCAAAATTCTCTTATAACCTTACAGAGCTTTGAGGGAAAAATGAATTAATGAATTACTGAGCTGGGATAATGAAAGCATTATAGTTAATGGAACAGAAAATAAAAGTAATTCCTTGAAGTTTATGCTGTATCTCCAAATCTAAAAGCAGAGGAATTTGTCAATATTTACATAAATGAAACATATTTTCAGCATAAAGGAGAAAAACAATGAAGCAAAACTATTCAAAGAAATGACTCCTTTCAAGTTGCATTCGATGTTTATAAAATACAGCAAAACAGTCCGTACGATAAGTTATATGAATTAAATAGTAGATTCCCTAAGAATGCTAATAATTAATATAAAAAGAACTTAACGTCAATGAATAAAATGTGAAAGTATTATGTTACTAGTCGTTCCTACTGAGAATACACATTATTGTCTTTCTATATATCGGAAGAAAGTACCCAATTTGAAGAAATCACCTAAATCAATGGTTACCTCATGTCACTCTCTCCAAAGGTCTTTGACTTCAACTAAAAGTAAAATATGCCTGTACCACAGAGAAAAGATGAGTCTGATGGTGCTGTTGGGCTGCTAACCGAAAAGTCAGCAGCTCGAAACCACGTGCTGCTGGGTGGGAGAAAGAGGCTTTCTACTCCCGAACCGATTACAACCTCACAAACCCTGAGGAGAGTGGGGACGGGTGCCCTTTGAAAAACCCCTCTTAAGAGCAGTGGTTTGTGTTGGACTTCAAACCACAAGGTTATCCACTACACTCTGTAGGAGAAAGACAAGGCTTTCTACTCGCTACATAATAGCATTAAATAATTCGAAAATGAAATGCTGACCATAGCCAATAGCATTCTTCTCTAGCCCTACAAGGTAACTAATAGTTGGAACCATGGCAGTGAATAAAAAAACGCATGCCAAAGAGTCAAGAGATTCAATAACAGCAGGAAATGGATGCCTGGGAATGGCTACTTCACATTGTGACTTTAAACTCCTCAACATTAACTGCGGTCACTGAATAGGCGATAGGAACTTCATCTTGGGAAACAAAAAGGAAAAGTAACCTGATTGAGTAGTCTGCAACATACAGAACTCAACGAGCAAAGTCAGATAACATAATAAGTAAGAAAAAAAACAAAAAACATAGTAGAAAATAAACCATGATCATCTCAATATATAAAATAAATAACAGCAAAAAATCAATACTTACTGGTGCTAAAAAATATTAGTCAACAAAAATTATAGAAAAATTTGGCCTCAGTCAGAAAGGGGCAATCACAAAAACATGCAGTTAATACCATATTTAATGCTGACTTAATTTTTCCTCCCAAGATAAAACAAACAAACTCTCTACCATTGAGTCGATTCCAACTCCTAGTGACCCTGCAGGACAGGTTGGAACTGCCCCTGTTGGTTTCCAAGACTATAACTCTTTACAGGAGTAGAAAACTTTGTCTTTCTCCTATACAACAATTGGTGGTTTTGAACTGCTAACCTTGTAGTTCGAAGTCCAACACAAAACCATGACTTATAGGAGGAGTTTTTAAAAGGACACTGATACCCACTCTCACCACGGCTTCTTCAACATTGAGCTTGAAAAACTAGACAATGCCATTAGCTAAGAAAAAGAAATACTTTATACAAAGCTCAAAAATTAAAAAGTAAAACTGCCTCAACATTCAAATAAATTGTTTTCATAGAAAATCCTAAAATATTTTCAAAACATCTACCAGAATGAATAAAAGCAGTGAAGGTATACAAAATATCCATAAAAATATGTAACATAAAATCATCTCTATATACTGTATTAAATAATTAGAAAATGAAATGTTGACAGTAGCCAATAGTATCAAAGAAACATAAAAATGAATTTAACAAAAGACATGCAACATTTCCCTAAAGAACACAAATCACTTAGAAAAGAAAATCCAACAAAATGGTGAGATCCATCAGGTTCATGAATTAGAAGACATTGCTATTATGATGATACCAATTCTCCCATTCTATTGAGTGAGTGCACTCACAATCAAAATCCAAGGAGTCCTTATTGAAGATATTGGCAAGGAGATCCTAACATTTACATGGAAATGCAAACAATATCTGATTTTAAGACTTATTATAAAACTACAGTAATCAAGATGGCATGCAGCTAGTGTAAAAATAGACAGATCAATAAAACCAAATAGACAGGCCAGGAACAGAATGACATTCATACAGTCAATTGGTTTTTTTATAGAGGCACCAAAACTACTCAGAAGGAAATGAAACTCTTATGAAAAAAAAAGTGTGTGACCTCCATATGAGGGCAAATGAGCCACAGCTCATACCTCTTACTACAAATAAAAATTCATCTGAACTGCATAATAGATATAAGAGTTGCCTCTATAAGTGCAAAATTAAAACCATAATAAGATGTAATAACACAGCCACCAGTGTGACTAAAATGAAAAATACTAACTGTAGGTGGCTTTATGGACAAATGGAACACTCACAAGCTGTCAGCAAGAATATAAAATGATACATTACCTTGGAAAAGTTTTAAAAGTTATTTGAGATTTTGTTTTACTGTCTAAGATTTTAAAAACTCACTGCCACTGAGCCAATTCCAACTCATAACCACCTTCAGGACGGGGTAACTGCCCCGTGGGTTCTAAGATGGGAGGGCTTTCTTTCTCCTGAGGGGTGGCTGGTGATTTTGAACTGCCAAATTTAAGGTCAGCAGCTTAACACATAACCCACAACACCACCAAGGATCCTTTGATAGAGCTAAAACACCGTATATACTGCAGTATAAGCCGACCAAATATCAGCCAAGACGCCTAATTTTACCACAGAAACTGCATTAAAAATGTGCTGAAAACTCAAGTATATACACTTATACACGAGTATATACGGTAAAACAGTGTTATACTTTCTCCCAAAGATCCAGACAGACATCTATCCCTATGATGAGGTAGGTTCCACTACTCGGTATTGACTTAACAGAAATGAATACATAAATCCTCTAAATTACTTGTAAAGAAATAATGTGTGCTGCAGACCTTTGGGTCTATTCTAACTCATAAGGACCCTATTATCCCATCGCCTCACTGACTGGGTTTGAACCACGGATCTTTTCATTAAATGTTTTCATGAATCGAATTACTTTTGTGGTAGGAAATATTATAATAATGATTATAAAATTACTCTTTCTGAAATGTTTGAGAATTCTCATAATAATATGTAGGTAAATCTGAAGCAGTGATTAGAGGATAATTCATAGCTTTCTGTAATTCTATTATTTGAATAGAATTAAGTATAAATTAAATTACCAGCTCAAAATGTTAGAAAAATAATGAAGTAAACAACAACAAAATAGAAAAGCACAGAGCAGAAAGTAAGATAAAAAGAGGATATAGTAGATAACAGAAAAATAGAAGATGTAATGCTAAATTCAAATCAATATTCTTAAATTAACTAACTAGACAAACTGGTAGCTAACTTAACTAAATATAAAGGAGACAGTACAAAAACAAAATATAAAAATTAAATTTTTAAATATTTTTAAGATAATGACAAGGAAAAAATAAACAAAATAGAAGAAAAAAATTCCAATCCTAAGAAATTATTTTGCATATCTCTAGGAGTCCCTGGGTGACACAAATGATTAAGTGGGGCATACCAACCCCAAAGTTATCAGTCCAAAACCACCCAGCAATGCCTCAGAAGTAAAGCCTGGTATTCGGAAAGGTGACAACCGTGAAACTCCAATGGGGCAGTTTCCACTATGCATACTCGAGTTGTACTCAACTCAACAGCAATTCACAACAGTGGGCAAGTACATGTAAAACTCTACATGAAAAAATGTATACTTAACAAGAATACCAGAGGAGATCTGGTGGCAACAGTGCATTGGGCTTCTGACCCCAAGGTCAGCAGTTGAAAACCACCAGCCACAACCCAGGAGAACGATGTGGCTTTCTTCTTCCGCACGGAATTGCAGTCAGAAAGCCAGAGGCAGCTCTACTCTGCACTTCAGGGTCTCGGTGGGTCAAAATTGACTTGATGGCAGTGAGTTTGGTTTTAGACGAATACTATAAGCAACATCCAAAGGCAACTGAAAACTGGAGAAGATATTTACAATATGTATGACTGTCACAGATAAGGGGATAATACGACTGATAAGTAACTAAAAAAATGAAGAAAAAGAGACCTACATCTCAAAAGGCATGAACAGAAAATTCACACACAGAGCGAGAGCGAGAGCGAGAGCAAGAACGCGCACACGTGGCCTTAGAATGTGAAAATACTCAATCTCACTGAGGATAAAAGAAATGAAAATTAAAATGATGCTGACATGTCATTTAGTACCTATCAGATTGTCAGACATTTAAAAATATGATAATGCATTCTGTTGGTGAGGCTGTTGGAAAACAGGATTCTCATAAATTGCTTAAAGGAATTTTGCAATTTCTATCTCCAAACTAAAACTTATTTAGCTTTTCAGCTAGCTAAGTGAATCCTGTTTGTAAGTATACATGCCGAAATATTTATACCTTCAAAATACAACAATATCATGACACCAAGTTATTCATGGCGGCATATTTTTAACTGTAAAGTATTGGCAAGATCCTAGATATCCAAACATAGGAGAATGGGTAAAGAAACGATGATACATCCACACAACACAGAACTAAGCAGCACTTTAAAAAAAATAGTACTATCTCTATGAATTCACATGGTTTCCACTAGCAGTCAACACAGAACAAAGTGCGAGAATATCTAGATGCTATCATCGGGCTTCCTAAGGTGAAAAATCCGTGGGAAAAAAGACAATGACGCTCAACATGATGAACTGATGTAGTGGCTGCAACAATGGCCTCCAACTAGGAGACAGAGACGAGAATGGGGCAGGAGCGGGCAGTTTCATTCTGTTGCAGACTGGATCGCCGTAACTCAGAACCAATGTGAAAGCACTTAACTCTGCGTGTGCACATGTGTGGCAACTCGACCCCTGCGTGCAGAATGAACTAGTCCACAGGAGTGTCAAGGCTGTGACTTTTGGGAAACGAATCACCAGACTTACCGTCCTAGATACTCTAGGTGGTTTCAAGCCGGCAGTCTTTGCAATCAGTGTTTGAAAGCACTTGACTGTGCCAGAGGACTCCATTTATGTTACAGATGTAACCTAATTTTTTTTCTTAAAAGAAAAACAAACTAATTTTTAAAAATTTTAACCGAAGAGGCAGTTGCCTACCAGATAGCAACATAGAAAGTTGGACAGAGTGTGATATATTAATATTTCAAAAACTGTACCGAAGAAAAGATAAAATCAAAATATGTTTAGGGGGAAGAAAATTAACACGATGTGCAGAAATAGACACATACATCAAATTATTTTTAAAAGTTTAATTTAGCCATACTGAAAGAACAGGGAGGGATTGATAGCAAAGTAAGGTTAAAAAATTTTTTTTCTTGACAAGGGAACAATTGAACTATAATCAATAGAAGGAAGGTCGTAGGATGCCTAGTGGGGCTTAATCAAGGGCAATGTAGCAACAAGGAATTACTAAACCTGAATGAAGGCCGAACATGATAGTGGGACAAGAGGAAAGTAAAAAGAAATAGAGGAAACAACTAGGAGGCAAAGGACATTTATAGAGGCCTAAATACAGGCATTTACATATGTGAATACATACATAACAAGAGGTGACTAGAACTATGTACTCATATCTATATGTTAAGAATTAAAGTTGCAGATGGACATTGGGCCTCATCTCAAGTACTCTCTCAAAACAAGAACACTTTGTTCCAACAATCCGGCATTCTGTGATGCTCACCTTCCCAACACAATCGCTGAAGACAAAATGGGTGCATAAGCAAATGTGTAGAAAGCTGATGGTGGCTGGCTATCAAAAGATACAGCGTCTGGGCTCTTAAAGGTTTGAAGATAAGCAAGCGGCCATCTAGCTCAGAAGCAACAAAGCCCACATGGAAGAAGCACACCAGCCTGTGTGATCATGAGGTGTCAATGGGATCATGTATCAGGCATCTAAGACCCAGAACAAAACCATACCCAAGGTGAATGGGGGTGGGGAAGGTGGGGGTGGAGTGGAGACCCAATGCTCACCTGTAGACAATTGGACATCCCCTCACAAAGTGGTCACAGGGAAGAGATGAGCCAGTCAGGGTACAGTACAGCACTGATGAAACACACAACTGAGTTCTTTGGTGCTTCCTTCACCCCACTATCATGACCTCAATTCTACCTTACAAATCAGGATTAGACCAGAAGATGCACACTGCTACAGATAAAAACCCACAACACAGGGAATCCAGGATAGACAAACCACTCGGGGCCAACAATGAGAGTAGAGATACCAGTAGGATTTGGGGATAGTGGGGGCAGAGGAGGACTTGATCACAAGGATCAATCTAGAACCCCCTCCTAGGGGGACGAAAAATGGAAAAGTGGGTGAGGGGTGACGGAGGACAATGTAAGACATGGAAATAATAATCTAGAACTTATCAAGGGTTCGTGAGGGAAGGTGAGTGGAGGAGGGAAGGGGAAGAAATGGGTAGCTGATATCAGGGGCTCAAGTGGGAAGGGAATGCTTTGAAAATGACCGATGGCAGCATATGTACAAATGTGTTTGACACACTGGATGCATGTAAGGATTGTGAAAAGAGATGTAAGAGCCCCCAATAAAAGTATTTTTTTAATTTTTTTAATTTTATTTAAATACAATTCCCATTACATAAATTAACTTCTGCTTCCACCCTAGTGAAATAATTCCACTATTATGTGAAAAAACCCAGCCTAGCCTACTGGCGGATGAGAAACCATGTACAGAAGAACAGAGGCACCCTGGCGGTAGGTAGCCAGCACCAACCACCAAAGGCCAGATAGATGACTGAGGGCACACTGGGTCATCCAGTTCCAGTGAAGGTGTCATCAATGAGTAGCCCATGTGAGATGAGCAGAACTGCTAACTGAACAGTGTCAAAACTGCAACACCATGAAAAACCAAATTATTATTGCTTTCAGCCACTAGACTTCAGGATAGTCTGTTATAGCCACAAATATCTGATATAGCATACCTTCTTGTTCTGCTTTTTGACCTAGACCTCTGAACTCTGTAGGATTTCCCTCGACCCCTTGATCGACTTCGACTTCGCTTTCTTCTTGAGCCATAAGATGAGCTACTGCTTGACCGATGCCTGCGTCTGAAATAAGATATAATCAAATTGCATTGCTTTAAATTGTTTTTATTATGGACATTGCAGAGAAATCTTCTAGATTTTGAAAGAATCATCTCATTTTTACTATGTAGCGAAGGTGATTATAGTTCATTTCTCTCCTGCCTTGAAGCAAATAGAAATAAATGCAAATACTAATTTTCTTGAATATTCAGATTTGACTGATTCACAATTTAGCAATGAATACACTGCTAATCAAGGCATTATGGATTTCAACTCATCTACAGTACTAAATTTATCAACTATTACAGGATGAGAGCTAAATCAGTTTATATCCACGACTGAAAAGAATAAACAAAGGCCACTAAGCACCCAGGGTGTGGTTGTTGAGTGCCACAGTTGATTTCAATTCATTCATGACCCAAAGTAACAGAGTAGAACAGTCCCCACAGGAATCTATAGGCTGCAGCTCTTACAGAAGCAGATTGTCAGGTTTTCTCTCCTAAGAACTACTGGGTAGGTTCAAACTACCAATCTGTGGGTTAGCGACTGAGAGCTTAACCTCTATACCACCAAGCCAGGCCAGGTGAAAACCCTCTGTTTGGGGACCTAATTCTTGTGAATATATAACTTGCTTTGAAAAAAAGTGTTTAATAAATGTCTTACCCAACAAACGTAAAAGTAAATATAAATATATATATTAATTCTAGCCAAAGAAATAAACTCACTGCCATGGAGTTGATTCTGACTCACAGAGACCCTGTAGAATAAAGCTGAACTGCCCCTTGGGTTTCTAAGACTAACTCTTTATGGGAATAGAAATCCTCACTTTCTCCCACATAACAGCTGGTGGTTTAGAACTGCTGACCTTGTGGTTAGCATCCCAACACGTAACCCACTATGCTACCAGGGCTACCCTATGAATAAATTAAAAAGTTTTTAAAAATCACCTTCTGTCATAAGAATGTGAACGAAACTGAAGATCTCTGGACCAAGATCTTGACTTTGACCTTGATTTCCTCCCACCTTTCTTCCGGCTATATGTTCTACTGTCTGAAGAACTACTTGAAGATGACCGTCTACGGTGCTTCTTTTTTCTCTTACTTCGGCTTTCTTCTTCAGTATCTGATGACCGGCGTCCCATTTCTATAAGCTTAAATTCAAAGAAAATTATTTGTAACATAATAGCTCAATGGAGAAATTTAATAAGGTGGGGTTTTAAAAATATATATATATTTAAAGTAAATTTTAAATGTGCCCAGCTTCTTGATAGGACATGAGAATAGCTCTAGTATAGGCTTTTCTGATATCAATGAACTGTACCTAGAATTTATGAACAATATAAATTTGCCCCCAATTTTCCCAAATTTCTCTCAAAAAGCCCATCTTTAGAAAGGCAAGAGAGCAGAATTGCTAACCTGACAGCACAGGGTATTAATTTTGGTGAAGAAAAAGTCGACACACAACATGAGGGAATGAAACACAATGTGACCAGGCAAAGGAAGACAAAGAAAGTCAGTAAAGAATAAAAGGCAACTTAAAGTAAATGCTATTAACATATAAAATCTTACAACAACAATAACAACAATCAATTTATAAGTACCGTAACTACAAATGTAAATATATACGCTAACTGGGTGAGAGAGGTACTCTGGTGGCACTGTCGGGAAAATGTTGGACTACTAATGGCAAGGATGGTGGCTCAAACTCATCTGCTCCTGTAAAGATTCATAGCCTCAGAACCCCTATATAGAGTTGCTATGAATCAGAATCAACTTGATGGCAAGTGGGTTTGGTTTCGGTTGAAAATATGTGAGGTAGGTCATGGGGGAGTACACCTAAGTACTTAGAAAGGTATGGTTGTGAGTATTTTACATACATATTTGTCAGATACTACATGTATACATACATGTATACATATACGGGAATATATGGTGGCACAGTTATGGAAACTACTTAGACACTGGGATTGAATTTCTGGACTTGAACACTTACTAGCATAGTTTTAGGGGAGAGCTCAGTCAACTGGCAAAGCACAGTTCATAAAGATAATGTTCTATATATATCCCAGTCTGGTGAACAGAATATAGGCTCTTAAGTGCTTGTGACTGGCCACTTCAGAAGAAACTACTGATCTCTCCCTGCCTGGAGCAAAGAAGAATGAGAAAACTAGACTCAAGAAAGCAATGAGTCCAAAGGACTATGGCTGACATGAACCACAGCTTCCTCTAAACTGAGACCAGAGGGACTAGATGGTGCCAGCTACTACCAACCATTCTGACCAGCACCACAATAGAAGGTCCTCGTTAGAATGGCTAAAAAATGTAGAACAAAATTCAAGTCTAAAAACAAGACTTACTAAGACAAGGACCACCAAAACTAGTGCCCTAAGATGGCCTACTAAACAGTGAAGCCATCTTTGGCCAAGTAACAGTCTGGTCTATAAAGGAAACAACACTGCAAGGCTGTACTCTTGGAACAATCGACACAGGAGACCGCAAAGGTAACATGTGCCACAAACCAAAGACAAGCCAGGGAAAGACATGGAAACCAGACAAATAGAAAAGAGTAATTCAAGGGAGAAGATGAAGAGGGTGGGGACACAGTGCAAAAATTGAAGCCAATGTTAATTTGTGCATGAATTAATAATTGAAACCTAATTTGCTATATGAATTTTCATCTAAAGTACAGTAAATCTTCTTTAGATTATGGTATATCTATACTACATACACACACACACACACACACACACACACACCAAATGTCAATCCTAAGGACAGTTCATTACAGTGTTCTTCTCTGTTAAATTTATTTTTCATTAATTGTACACATTAGGGATCAACTACCTATTCTTTCATTTTAATATTCCTGAAGATATTTCAGCATCTTAGAATTCTAGTTTTCTAGCTGAAAATTCTAAATTTCGAAGTACACATTGAAATAATGCACTATCATTGCTTGTGAAATTGGGGGCGGGTGGGGGAGGGGGGGAATGTTTCCAAGAACGGAATCGCAGATTTGACAAACATATTAAGTGTAATGAAGAGTACTTTGAAGGTGATAAGGTTGTTTTGTAAAATAAATTTTAATACATAGCTTTGAAAAAAATCTGGGTTTTTTGGACCATCTCATGCAGGGAAAGATCGTTTGGTGGGGGTTGGAGGCTCTGGCTAAAGACCTATATTAAATAATTCACTGCAGCATCACCCACTTTGGAAATACTGCTATAAATCTTTACAGAAGCAGGAAATCTCATCTTTCTCCCATGGTGAAACCAACTTCACCACAAGAGATCCTTTAAAAAAATAAGGAGCTCTTGCGACACTGCCAACTAGCCCTGATAGGTAGGTAAGGTAGGTGTTGGACGACTAACCATAGGTGTTTCAAACCCAACAGCCACTCCTTCAGGAGAAAGATGAGGCTATCTGCTATATTAAAGTTGTACAGCCTCAAAACCCTATGGGATCACTATACAATCTGAATCAACTGAATGATAGTGAGTATAAACAAATTAATAAGTTAGCTGACTGATTTGCTTTCAAAATCATGTAAGCCAACTCCTTCCTAATTCCAGTGCTAACAATCACTGTGAGTGCTTCAATTCAAAGCTTTAATCTATCTAAGACACCATATGAGACCAAGGGGCCAGCAAATGCCCTGAAACAAAACTCAGAGGCAGGAAGTGACAAGAAAGCTGGGTGAATGGGAACCAGGGAAGCCAGGGAGAAAGTGGTTAGAGTGCTATGACACTGAAGGATGACAATTCAGGGCATGACACAAAATGTGAATAAATTGTTAACTAGGATGCTAATCTGCTCTGGAAATTCTCACCAAAACCACAATAAATTTTTTTCTTTAATTTTAAGCTATTTAACCCTATAATGCCGAGCACGTTTTCATAACATTTAATTAAATGTATATATTAATATATATATTGATAACTATGAAAGTAAAGAACAAAAACAAAAAAAAATTTTCTGAAATTAAAAATTCAGGCGTTATAGGGTTAACTTAAATAGAACGAAAGACTTCAAATATAGTTCTGGACCTCCACGGTATTCATCTGGCTAACAAAGAAGCTTAGCAAAACATTGAGAAAGTTTTCTTTTGAAACTTTCAGTAAATCACAAAGGGATCTAAGTCAGTTTCTTACAATTGCCGGCTAGAAAAGATCACCATGATCCTTTGCAGCTTTAAAATACTCTGATTTTGAAATTATACGTGTATGTTTAATGTGCATACATGTACAATGTACTTGTGTGCATAATGTATGTATTTAATTAAACACACGGGTATATATAGTATGCACATGTGTATACACACGCAAAAGGAAGATTCAAAAATTTTTTTTTGAAAAGTCGAATTGAAAACTAATGAAATTTTCCCACGAACTTTTTGAAAAACCCCCATAGATCCATTTTTAAATATGTACACAATTATGGGTTAAACTAAGTTTTCTTACTTCTTGGCTTCTTTTCTGCTTTGCTGTAATATTTACACATGTAAGGAATTTTCCTATCCACAAAAAAGTTTTTATTACTTTGCTATTACCTGGTTTTTAAAATATACTAAAATAAAAGTAAAGGAATAAAGAAGTACATACAGTCACAAGGAGAGGGACTAGAAAACAACAGGACAGTAGACAAGATATGCCAACAAATCTTTAGCAAATGAAAAACGTGTGGAGGATTCAGAACTAGAAATGCTGAATATCAAGCAACTTCCCAGCATTCCTACTTGAAGAAAGTCAATTCACATACTAAAAATCAGGAAGGACCAGGAATTGGAGACACCAGCCATCCTAATAGGCCCAGTAAGGCATAGCACCATTGGTTGAAAATGGAAAAAGACTGAATCTTTGGCCCCCTGCCCCTACTACCTGGAGCAGAAGAGGAGGTCTATTTTAGAAAACCAGTAAACTGATGAAACACCAGGTTCAGGAATTCAGAAAAAAGAACAAAAAGAAAGCAAACAAAAGGTAAAAGGATTCAGAGAAAGTCTATGAACTGGGTGCTTAGGAAGGAACCTGAAAAATTCTTGGTCAACACCAAACAATACCTGAGACAGGATATCTAATATTCGCATGTGTGCCAATGAAAAAGCTAGGTCTTCACCCAGTCACCCTATAATGAAGCCCACCAATTGATAAGCCCAGATCTTAAATAGTTTCTGTAAGCCTGTGAATATGCAACAAATAACCTTACATGTGATGAAAGTCTTCCTCATAAATCAAGCAAACAAATCACAAAACAAGCCTCACAAATCAAGCAAACAAAACGAGCAACTCAGCATGCATTTGGAACATGCGGCAGAAAACTTTAAGGGGAAAAAAAAAATCACAGTAATATCCTGAGAAACACCTATGAAAAGACCATCAGGAATAATGTGAGCAACATGTAAAGAACACGAGAGAGAACTTAAATTAAAAAAAAATCATTTAAATTAAATCAATTAAATACAACAATCGTTTTGGAAGCTAAAAACACCACTCAAAGAGAGTAGACAAAAAGACAAAAGAAAAATAGGAGAAAAGAGAGGAACCACCTAAGAGACTCAACACCAAGGGGTTTGCATTTCACAAAAACAACAGAGAAAAGAGGAAGACAAATTTTTCAGAAAATAACTACCGCATAATGGGGAAAGATGGTTATCTTGAGAAAAAAAACATATCTGCAGTTGAACTGCAGGCTAAACTAGCTGCTATTATCATGGGACACTATTTATACTTCAAAGAACTGACCAACTATGATTATTCAGACTTCAGTATTTGCCAGATATTTCCTCAAAATGAAAGGACTCTTTTTAAAGAAAGCTGACAGCTTTGGTGTCAATGATAAAAGTAAAGCTTTCAAACAAAAATTAGAGTTTTGGATAACTTCTATCTACCGTGACAGATTACCAAGATTTCAAGACTTCTCTAATAAAATCAATAGTGATATTAACAAATATGAGTCTTTGATATTATAAAATAAAGGGTGTCAACAATTAGAAGACATAAATAACTCCAATATTTTCCAATTGGCCAATGTACAATATCACAAACACTTGCGTTAGAAAATATACATGAAGAGTGCAAGACAGACCAATGAATTATGTAATAGAGTGTGAAAAGATGTGTTACTAATCTGTTAAACAATTAATAGCAAACCAATCCCAAGAAGTTGGAGATTTTAAAGGTTCCAAAAGTCAATCTCCTGCAAGTTGATCATCTGCTCCATCTTTTCCCACTACTCTTAAGTATATTTCCTGAAGTCTAGAGATTTTACAAATCACTACAGTGTCCCAGAGAACTCATGAAAGATTGAGGAAATGTCTCATGTGGTGGTGGTGCAGTTCAATCTGAACGTCAGGCAGGGATAAAACAGATGTTGGGACCAAAAGATGCACTCCATCCTGTCTTCCCAGTGTGAGCTCTGGATTGCATTGCAGAGATCCTGTTCACAATTACTCACAGGTGAATCCTATCACTATCGTCTCCCCACCTTCTTATCAGACCCATGCAGGAAAAAGTCATTTGGTGGGAGTTACATGGTGCAATAAAATTTCACCAAATGTAATCATCTCTTCTCCACTTCCTGAGCTGTATTTTATTTATGCATAGATGACCTGAAGCCTCGGGCAAGATGTTTCCAGTAGGAATTGGCTTACTAATCTTAGCCAGGCTTTTCCCCAGGTCACTCTAGATTCTAGAAAGTTCTCTCTCTCCTTGCAGCTGTAGCATATAATTCCTTACATCCACTGTAATAGTAACTAAGGATTAAACAGAGTGTGGTCCAATTCACACTGTTTACAAAAATCAGAACTCAATCTCATCCCATGTTAGCAGATAATGCCCTTCAAAATGGGGTCACAGCCACAGGTGTATGAAAGCTAGGCCACACGCCTTGAAAATAACTCAAAAAGCAATTGGCAGGCTCTCTTTCTTTTTTTTTTTTTTATCAATTTATTGGGGCTCATACAATTCATCACAATACATAGATCAATTGTGTAAAGCACATCTATACATTTGTTGCCCTCATTATTCCCAAAATTCGCTTTCCTCTTGGGTTCCCGGAATCAGCTCATTTTCCTTTTTTCCCCTCCCCCTCCCTTCCTCCTCCCCTCTCCCCCATGCACCCTTGATAATTTATAAATTATTATTGTATCTTATATTACACTGCTTGGCGTCTCCCTTCACCCACCCCTCTGCTGCCCATCCCCCAGAGAGGAGGTTATATGTAGCTCCCTGTGATCAATTCCCCCTTTCTACACCCCCTTTCCCTCCTGGTATCGCCACTTTCACCCCTGGTCCTGAGAGGTTCATCTGTCCTAGATTCCCTCCGTTTCCAATTCCCATCTGTAGCCCTGTGCATCATCTGGTCTAACCAGGTCTGCAAGGCAGAATTGGGGTCCTGGTAGTTGGGGGGAGGAAGCGTTTAAGAACTAGAGGAAGGTTGTGGGTTTCATTATTGCTATACTGTACCCTAAGTGACTCATCTTCCCACTACCCATCTGAAAGGTATGTCCAGCTGTCTAGAGATGGGCATTGGTCACCATCACGTGCCACCCTCATTGACGAGGATATGACACCACCACCCCCCGGCAGGCTTTCAAATAGCACACTGCAACCAACCTTTTAAGAGATACCTGGAGGCAGGCCAAACTCTCTCTGCTTCACCTTCCTGTTGACACGCCACATGAAAGCACACTGAGCCCTGAGAGAGCCCTGGAGATGCTTCTACAGTTACTGGAACCTCAAGACTTAGCACCTACTGGCCTGTGATTTTCCTGCCTTTTGCATCATTGCAGGTGCTGCATAAGTCTAATATCAGATTAATGGACTTGAATTGGACTAGGTTAGGATGGTTTCCTGATATTCAATTACTCTTTGATATAAAGGTCTCTTACACACACAAGTGTCTCTGGATTTGTTTCTATGGATTTGTTGTCAACCCAGACTAACAGTGTGGTATCAAAAAATATATATATATTGTTTTAATCTGTAAAGGCTATGAAAATTCTGCTTTTTCTAACAATATATTTGCATGGTATCATATTTTTTTCATAAATTTCAATCAAAAAGACCCATTGCAATAGATTGAATACAGATGCAGATGAGAACCCAGTTGTCTTTTATGAAACCAGACATTAGAGATATGCAAAACTAGAAAACAATGTGTTTCCATGTTCTCTAGAGAAACAGAACTAGTGAGAGAGATTCCATCAGAACAGACAAAGGAAAATTATCCCCAAAATAAGAATAATGGCTATCTTGAAAATTTATGGGTATATATCCACACGAGAGATTTGTTTTAAGCAGCTGCTCAAGTGGCTAGGAGAGCTAGCAAATCCAAAATCTATATGTTAAACAGTCTAAGAATTTCTGTAGGCTTATCCCAAAATATGTAGGTGAGGTGATGGGAAGAGAGAAGGGATTCCTGGCAGAATACCCTCTATGGAAATTTCCTTTTTGCTCTAAGGTCCTTTGCTGATTGGATAAAGTCCACTCGTGTAATGTTTTACTCATGGCCAACTGATTTAATCACACTGTTTCATAAATGTCTTGACTAATATTTGACCAAACAGCTGGGTACCATAGCCTAACCAAGATGACAAATTAAATTAACCATCATACCAAGAAAGTGAAAAGAAAACCCATAAAATGGAATATTTGAAAATTACATGTTTGTTAAAGGTTTAATATAGAGTATACAATGAACTCGACAACAAAAACAACCATTCAAAAATGGGCAAAGGACTTGAATAGATGTTTTTCCAAAACAGATAAACAAATGGCCAGTAAGCACATTAAGATGCCCAACATCATTAGTCATTAGGAAAATGCAAATCAAACCATAATGACATGTAGCCCCATTAAGATAGCTATTACTTAAAAAAAATTTTTTTTAAATAACAAATATTGGCAAGATATTGGAACCTTCATGGATGTCAGCAGAGACTTGCAGGCTGTTGTAATGCTGAAAAGATGTCAGGAGTGGCTTCCAGACAGACAAACTAGGAAGAAACACTCGAAGATCTACTTCTGAAAAACAGTCAATGAAACCCTAACGATCCACAACTGATCCGGGAGATGGCACAAGCCCAGGAAGCATATCATTCTGTAGCATATGTGGTGTCTATGAGTGGGTAGTCAATTCAAAGACAGTTAACTACCATAGATATGTACTTGCCACTAGATTTCCCTACTGTAACTAGCATCCCCAACGTAGTAAGCATATAATGGAATATATGAGGGGTACCAAAAACACATCTGAATATTTTCCCACAAAATGAAGTATTTTTTTAATTAATTTTTTTTTTCTTTTTTTACAAAACAACCTAATCACCTTCAAAGTACTCTCCACTGCACTTAATACATTTGTCAAATCTGCAATTCCATTCTTGGAAACACTTTTCAAACTCCCTCATTTTTTTTCTTCACCTCTTCTGCCATCAAATTGCTGTCCTGTCATGTCCCTCTTCATTCGAGAAACAAAAAAAGTCACACAGAGTGAGATCAGGTAAGTCAGGCGTGTGGGACAAGAGAGGCAAGCTAGAGTACTGAGATGGCTGCAGAAGCAGCCTCAGCAGCAGTGGGCGCTTGGTGGGTGGTGAGGCAGCCGCAGAGTTGGAGGAACTGGTGTCTGGGTGCATCAGGTGAGCGACTTCTCAGAGTAGTTTCGCTCCTACTCAGAGAGTGAGAAGCAATGGAAGGTCCGAATGGAGTTCATCTTGCACCACCTGCCCAACGACTGCGATCCACCTGGACCAGTTTCTGTCCCTCTCCATGTTTGGGCTAACCACCTCTTCTTGGGCTTCTACAATGGCTGATGAGACTGAAGTGGAAGACCTGCCAGTTTTCAACCAGAAGTGAATTAATGAAGAAGCATCAAAACTAAGGTAGAAGCTTTATCACATTTTCATCAGCAGCTGCATGCTCAGAAAGAGGCCAATATAAGCGGGACATTTACTGACCCAGTGTCTCTCTCAGGACTCCCAGAGTTATCAACACAACGGACAGAAGCAGGTGAGATAAAACAGAACCAGTCTAGACTGACTTTTTTAAAGTTCTTATTCTTCTAGAATTTATCACTGTAAACCTATCTTTGGAAATTTTATATATCTATAAATCATGCATGCCCAGATGAGCTCATCAACATTATGATGGCCCTCTTTTGTTTATAAATGTCAGACTTTTTATTAAAAACTGCTGACTTAAAAAAAACAAAAAACAAATGAGCATCCTCATGATCTCTGATTTCACCTGATGAGCTTTTATGAATGAGGAGACGATGGCATCTTCCACTGGCTTCATTGATATTTGCTTTCAAGGTCATAAAAATAGCACCATGTCTCATCACCAGTAGTGACCTTGGAAAAAAAGTCTGGGTTGCTTCTGAGCAGTTGATGCTTTTTGATGGTCAGTCAGAACCTGAGGCTCAAATTTCAGTGACCCTTCTCATTTCCAAATGTCCATTAAAATTCACTGAACCAAGCTCCAACAGAGTCCAGATAACTTCCCCATCTCTTCAATGGTCCCTCATCAGTCTTCAAGCACAAGTGCACAAATTTTGTTAACATTTTCGTCTAGTTAAGAAGTTAATGAACATCCAGAATGACGTTTGTCATCAATTGACATTTCACCTTTTTGAAACAAGAAGACCACTCCTACACTTGAGTTTTTCCAATAGCACTGTCCTTGTGAACTGTGTTCCACATCACAACAGTTTCTGTGAAGTTTTTCTCAGCAGAAAACAAATTTCACAGCTGCACACTGTTCTCTTAAATCAGCCATCACAAAAAAACGAGGTCCGGGTGAAACGGCTTTTATGAAAAAAGTTACTGTGATCAGAGAGAACCTTAAGTGATGCCACTGAGTGCACTAATTCAGAGTTGCTCAATGCTTTGCCTAGAAAGGAAAATGCATACTATGAAAGCTCCACCCATAATTGCTCTTTGAAGTCATGGGTGCTCAACTAATATTACACACTCCTGTGGAGAAGGACGGGGCCTGTTGGCACTGTAATGATAAACATTGGGCTGCTAACTATAAGGTAAGCAGTCCAAACCCACCAGCTATTCAGTGAGAGAAAGATGAAGCTATCTTCTTTTGTAAAGATTTACAATCTTGGAAACTATATAACACTTGCCAAATTATTTCGCCTACTACCCTTTTTTCAGAAAGAAAAATAAATACTTTCACACCCTACTGGCAAATAGAAACTTTTGTATTACAGCCCACAATCCTGGAAAAAGTGTACATATCTGAAGTCCCCCTAGATCGTTCCAGCACCCCCCAGGAGGCGGTAGCGTCTATTTTGAGTAACACTGCGTTATAGGGCAGATAAGAGTCCAAATCAACTTGATGGCAGAGAGCTTGGTGCTTCGTTTAGTTCTTAATACGTACTTAACTCCATTGGTGATGCGTACTGTATGGAAAGACACATTAACAACTCACTGATAAGGACAGCAAGTTCAGATTTTAAGTGCCCCATTCTTTCAAAATACGTATACATGTCACTTGAGGTCCATCAGACTGTCTGTGAAACGGGGCTATGTTTGTGTGAATACTACAATAAAACATTATGAGAGCCCCCTTCCAGTTGTCATCAGCACTGCTGCTGCTGCTGCTGTCGCTGCTGCTGTCACTACTAGAGCTTCTGGCAGATGGTTGAGGAAATGACCACTGCAGCTGGAGAGGATCTAGAGTAGAGGTTCTCAACCTGTGGGTCGCGACCTCTTCGGGGTCAAACAACCCTTTCACAGGGGCCACCTAATTCATAACAGTAGCAAAATTGAAGTTATGAAGTAGCAACAAATATAATTTTATGGTTGTGGGGTCACCACAACATGAGGAACTGTATTAAAGGGTCATAGCATTAGGAAGGTTGAGAATCACTGAACTAGAGAAAGCAAGTGTTAAGGGGACAGAGCATGCTGCTCTGCCCACCTGAGCAATACTCTGCAGCCACCACTGCTCACCTGGCAAAGGCTGGAAGTTCACATCCAGAGGCCTGCCCTCAGCCTCATCTACCTGTATCCTGCCCTTGGTTCAGTACCACAAGAGTCTGAGTTGGGAGTTTTAAATCATTAGCATAAAACAGTAAACAAACGGAGAGCTGCTTTCCTTCAAAAATAAAAATGTTTAAAACCTCGAGGGATAAGGATGACCAAAGAACCAAAGCATTTAAATTGTGTTGGCAAAGAATAGTGAGAAGACCGCAAAATGCCAAAAGAACAGACAAATGTGCCTCAGAACAAGTACAGCCAGAATGTTCCTTAGAGACAAGGATAGCAAGACTTCATCTTACATGCTTTAGACATGTTGTCTAGAGAGACCAGACCCTGGAGAAGGACATCACGCTTCGTAAAGTAGAAAAGATAAAGGCAGCAAAAAAGAGGAAGGCCCTCAACAAGATGTATAGACACAGTGGCTGCAAGCCACAAGGGGCTCAGGTATAGGAACAATTGTGAGCACAGCGCCAGACCGGGCAATATATACTTCTGTTGTGCATAGGGGTTCTGTGGGTGACACCTAACAACAACAACATGGGGCAAAGGACATATATGTGCTGGGACATATCTACTACGGGACTCACTCACTGCCACAGACTCAATGCTGACCCAGAGTGACCTCCTGTGGGTTTCCGAGACTGGAACTGTTTACAGGAGTAGAAAGCCCAGTCTTTCTCCCAAAGAGCTACTAGTGGGCTTGAACTACTGACCACATACATCACAGCCCAACATGTAATAACTACAACATCTACTAGGGCAGTGGTTCTCAACCTTCCTAATGCCACAACCCTTTAATACAGTTCCTCATGTTTTGGTGATCCCAACCATAAAATTATTTTCACTGCTACTTCATAAATGTAATTTTGCTACTGTTATGAATCAGGCAACCACTGTGAAAGGGTCATTCAACTCCCAAAGGGGTCGCGACCCACAGGTTGAGAACTGCTGTAGTGGAGTAAGTAAAAAATTATTGCTACAACATCACAGAAACCTGTATTAAACAAATATATCAAAATGTGAAGCTACTATTTCTCAACATAGCCTCCATTTAAGTCTACATACTTCTGAAGGTTGTACTTCCATCTCTCTTACCCTTCCCCAGAGAGTTAGTTCTGAGCTCTTTGACTGACAGCATGTCAAAAATAGCAGTTTGGGGATCCCTGAAGAACTCAAATCGTGTTCCTTTTAAAGGTTCTTTGAGTTTGAGGAATAAAGAGAAGCCGTAAGAGGCAAAATCCGTGTTGCAGGGTGGATAGGGTTAAGTTTCCCAACAAAATTCTTAAAGGACAACCCTTGTTACCCTCAAAGAATGAGACGGTGCATAGCAGTGATGGGTAAAAATTGCTCAGAATATTTTTCCTGGCATTTTACTCAACAATGCAATTTTTAATTTTCTTATAAATTCTTCCTAATAAATCCTTACCACCACTTGTCTGTCAGTTTGTCATATTACGATGGCTTGTGCGATGCTCTGATGCTGGAAGCTGTATTACTGGTATTTCAAGTACTGGCAGAGTCACTCAAAGTGAACAGATTTCAGCAGAGCTTCCATCCTAATGAAGAAGGAATAGGAATGGACTAAGAGGATAATATGAAGAAGGAATTCCACGTCTGAGGAACCCCAATGAAAGTCTTATGAATAACGCTGAAACACTGTCAGATACTGAAAACCTCATGCACAAAAGCAGAAAATTATCAGATAGTGTAAATGAATCACTCAGATCAGAAGGTACTTGAAATATGGTTAAGGAAGGGTTGCCTTCTCAGAATCATTCAACCATCATGACTTAGTTATAAGAAAGCCTGCGGGGGTAAAGCCCAGAGGACCTTCACTGGCTGATGCGGCATGGCTCACAACATATCAAATTAATATGTTGTGTAATAGAAGAACAGCAACATATCAAATGTAATAGAAGAACAGCAACATATCAAATTAATAATCAGAATATGAAATATGCAAAGTATGAACCCAGGAACATTGGAAGTTGTCAAAAATGAAATGAAACACAAAGGTTGTAGGAGTTAGTGAGCTGAAATGGGCTGGCACTGACTACTTTGAATCAGAAAATCATATGGCTTACTATGCAGAGAATGGCAAATTTAAGAGGAATGAAGGTGCACTCATTGTCAAAAAGGGCATTTCATGTCTGTCCATATAAGATAGGCAGGATAAACAATCCCGAGGAAAAAATAACAGGGCCGACAGCTCTGCAGGGACATGGGACAGGAGGAGTTGGGAGAAAGAAAAGGGGCAGACAACAAACCCAGGGAAAAGACAACAGTAAAAGATCCAAAATCGATGGCAAGGAGGGCATAGAATGCCTGGTATGGTTTGATCAAGTGCAATGTAACTAAGAGAAAGTACTGAGAGTTGAATGAAGGTTGAACATGATAGTGGGACAAAAGGAAAGTAAAAAGAAATAGAGGAAAGAACTAGGAGGCAAAAGAGAGATATAAATATAAGCAGGCACCTATGTAAATATATTAATATATAATGATAAGGATATAGGTCTATGTACATATATTTAATTGTTAAGTATTAAGGTAGTAGACAGGCAATGAGCCTCTACTCAAGTATTCCCTCAATGCAAGAACACTTTGTCCTAATAACCTGACATTCTGTGATGCTCACCTTCCCAACATGATCACTAAAGTCAAAATGGGTGCATAAGCAAAACTGAAGAAAGCTGATGGTGCCCAGCTATTACAAAACATAGCATCTAGGGTCTTAAAGGTTTGAAGTTAAACACGCAGCCATCTAGCAGGGAAGCAACAAAGTCCACTTGGAAGAAGCACACCGACCTGTGTGATCATGAGGTATTGACGGGATCAGGTATCAAGCATCTGAAGACTCAAAACAAATAATCATATCGATGCAAATGAGGGGGGCTGAAGT
>NW_022111320.1:3718040-3725073 GCF_000313985.2 Echinops telfairi | reverse complement strand
GAGAGAAAATGTTTTGAGAATGATGAGGGCAATGAATGTACAAGTGCGCTTTACACAATTGATGTGTGTATGGATTGTGATAAGAGTTGTGTGAGCCCCTAATAAAATGATTTTTTTTAAAAACTGGCAAAATTGAAAGAAAAAATAAATAAAACCAAGAAAAATGTGTGTCTGGGTTGCATCCTCTCACCATACTTACTCAGTCTCTATGCTGAACAAATAATTAGAGAAGTTGAATTACATGAAGAATGGGCATCACAATTAAAGCATGCTTATTAACAACCTGCAATATGCAGATGACATAACCTTGTTTGCTGAAAGTGAGGCACACTTGAAGCTCTTGTTGATGAAGGTCGAGGATTGCAGCCTTCAGTGAGTATTACAATTAAAAGTGAAGATGAAAATCTTCACAACTGGACCAATAGTAGCATCATGATAAACGAAGAAAAGTCTGAGGTTTTCAAGGATTTCATCTGGCTAGGATCCACAATCAATGTTCATGGAAGCAGCAGTCAAGAGATCAACTGACACATTGCGTTGGGTAAATCAGCTGCACAAGACCTCTTTTGAGTAGTAAAAGCAAAGATGTTACTTTGAGGACTGTGGTGCGCTAGACCCACGCCCATGGCATTTTCAATCGCTTTATATGCCTGTGAAAGTTGGACACTGAATAAAGAAGACCAAAGAAGAATTGATGCATTTGAATTATGGTGCCAGCAGGGAATAGTTAAAAGTGTTATGGACTTCCAAAAGACCAAACAAGTCTGCCTTGGAAGGAGTACAGTCAAAAGGCTCCTTAGAAGCAAGAATGGAAAGATTTTTGTCTCACATCCTTGTCAAAAGAGACCAGTCCCAGGAGAAGGATAGCCTTTGTGGAGAGGCAGTAAAGGACGGTCCTTGGCAAGACGGACTGCCGCAGTTGCTGCAACAATGGGCTCACATATACGAACGGTGAAGGACAAAGCAGTTTCAGTCTGTTGTACACAGGGTAGCTATGAACTGACCCGATGGTACCTAACAACAATAACAAGTCCTTATAGTTCTCCTTTGCCTTTCAAAAGAGTCACCATAATCTCGAGTTGAGTTCTCTGCCTTGAATTAACTGGCCCAGCAGATCTCCTCGGAATCCACTGTTTTGACTAAACCTCGCTCTCTGGATTGTATTGGTAAATCCAAGATTCATTCTTGGTTATATACATTCCATAAAATAGTCATTAGCTTCTACCTTGCTTCAAAGACTGGTGGGAAGATCAGTTCTTTGAGCTAATTAGTCTTCACACAATACTGTTGGTACCCTTCAAGACAAAAGCTTGCTAAGGCCAAAAGTGCAGCTTAAAATTGAAAATGCCGGCTGGTCGGAAGGTAGTGAGATCTCACAACGATTGCTTACAGTCAATTACTGGTCGACATATTTGTCTATCCCCACTCACTACTGCACTTGACTAGTCTTAAAAAAAATTGAAAATGTCAAATTGTATATAAATGGATATAATGAATTGTGTAGATATGGCAAAAGCAATTTTTTTTAACTATTGTAGGGAAAAAAAGGAATAAGGGTTCCTGGGGGTAGTCTGGGAGAGAGGGGTTACAGGGGAGCTGATATCAAGAAGTTCAAGAAGATAGAAAATGTTTTCAAACCGATTGTGGTAGCAATTGCACAACACTGCTTGATGTGACTGAACTATGGAATGTCATATCTGTAAGAGCTCCCAGTAAAATGATTAATAAAAATATTTAAATTGCCAAATCATGAGGTTTTCTCGACTTCCTTAAAATACCACATTCCTCAAAAAGCTGTTGTTTTATGTGAAAGAGCATTCCACAAACACTTCAGTGATTGGGAGGATGTTCACTTGAGTTTGTTAAAAATTTAATATCAGCCCTAACTTATTCTTGTACCTTGGTACCAAAAAAAGTTATTATTTTCTTTTCTTTTAAGGTACCTTGTCTGCAGCTATCCACTCATCACAAGGACATGTTTAAACATGGGTTTTTTTGTTTGTTTTCAGAACAATCCTGGGCAGGTATGAAGTAGAACCCTAGTCGCAGTATTTTGTGACTTATCCTTGTATAAACAAAGAGGCAAGGCAGAAGAAAACTTCTATTGTTCTTGGCTTTCTGGTCTCACTCAAGTTCTTCATGGATCAGTCGTAGGGTTGCAAAACTCACCCAACCACTCCAACTATAAAATGTAAGCCAGGGCAGGTAATGACTTATACATTGAATTTGACATAGAGGAATTCTTTTTTTTTTTAAATCCTATTGTAAAGTTTAAGTAGCTGATTGATGATGTGGAATCATAATGTGGTCACTCAAGAGATCAAAGACTTCAGGAGAAACCCCTTTGTCCAGTGATTATTAAGAGTACAGGAAACCATTACCTTTTTTTTCCATCCCCCCCCCCCAAATAAGCCACTACTTATTCACTAGTACATTCAACTATAACTTTCTTGAGCCTGGATACACTAGGGATCGAGAAGAAGAAAAATAGTCACTATTCAAATGAGAAATCCAACTCAGGTAAAAATAAACTGAAAGCTACTTAGTATGAGAAGAAATCCACAAACAAGTGTATTTAAGCAGCAAATGGCAGTAAAAGAGGAAAAATTTTAGTTTAACAAAGCAAAACTGACAAGAAATAAAGATAAAAAATTCTGCCACAATACTTCTTCCTCACAGCTATAAATGTGTAAACCAACCAAAAATCCCACTGTCAACGAGTGGATTCCAACTTTGATTTTATAAAGGATTTTGGAGACTGTAAAACTTTACTGGATTAGCAGCCACATTTTTCTCAGAGCAGCTGATGGGTTTAAACCATTGACCTTGAGGTTAGCAGTCCATCACTTACCTGACAGGACTACCAGAAAAGTATGTAGAGTGTATCTGTCACTTTTTTTTAACTATTACTAATCACAAGAAATTATCTCCAATGGCTTAAAATAAAACACAAAATATGTCTATCCAGCTACTAAACGAATCCCCTTACAGACATTTTCCATTTCACAACCCAATGGTGTTTGATAAACCTGAGCTAGGTAGGAACTGATTAATACAAAGGTGCCAATTCGGTAATTGTTTAGCCCTCTTATTTAAGAACACAGTCATAAGGTGCTATAACTTTGCAAGAAGTCTCCTTTGCCTGAAAAAAAAAAAAGTAATAAACTCTAAGATTAGAGCAGTTCTCAAAGGATATCTACTCTGCCCACAAGATCCACCTGTCACATCTACTCAAATCTCATACCTGGGAACTCTGCATATCTTTCACTTACATAACACTTCTGTCTAATTTCAAGGATGTATTTGAATGCTTTTAATTAGTTGAATTGAGTTATACTGCTAATTCTAAAACTATAATGTACGGTGGTTGTTTTCAGAGAGAAAGATGGGTGATGTACTCCCTGAAACTTACAAGGGTAGCTCTATAAACCGGGTCCTATTGGGTCACTGTGAGTCCGCATAAACTCGATGGCAGTGAGTTTCTGGTTTTTAACCTCTGAGAGAGTAATTATTTTTAAACGGATATAAAATCATAAGTAGGAAGTATCTATAGTACAACATTTAAATTTCTCATCAAAGTAAACAGCCATTCGCTCTGGGCCTATGACCACACTCAAGGATCTGCAGGCAGTGTGCTTACACATGTCTATTTTGAACAGTCTATTTTCTCCTGTGCCATGCTCTGAGCAAGCGTGTGTGAGCCACGAAGGGCAGGGCAGAATTGCAAGGGCAAACAGCGGAAGAGGATTTAGGGTAGAGACTGAATGGGTGGGCAGAGGGCACCCAGTTGTAGCCTCTCCGAGATCCTACCTACAACTAGTGAAAACAAACACAGGGCACATTTTGAAACAAGAGCCAAAGACCCAAAAGCACAGAACATGGATCAGGGACAACTCTTCCAACATCCTCTCCAGACCATAGGTCAACCTAGAGGCCTACAAGCTTTCAAGCCCCCTAAAGCCCTCCTGGGCGACCCGAAGGATCGGGGGTGGGGGGGTGGGGGGTCCAGGTGCAGGGCGCATGCGCAGGGCGCCAGTCCGCACGCCGTGGGGCCACCGCCCACCCCTCGGCTGGAAACCAGCTCCAGAATTCACCAGGCCCCACGCAGCCTCACTCCCGAGCCGGGCCTCGGAGCCCAGCAGCCATGGGCGCCGCCACCCAGGCCCTGGACACGGGTATCACCTGGACCCCGGCCTTCGGGCTCACTCCTCCCGTTAACGTACAAGAGCTGCAGAACTGGAAACGTCCTTGCCGAAGAGAGCACCGCCGGCGTCCACCAAACTTGCTTCAGTTTAAGCTCAGCGCCTTCCTGGTTTCAGCGTCAGGCTGCATCAGCCGAGCTTCCGAGTGTATCGATGGAGGTTGCCAGGCGTTAGGAGTGCCGAGAGAATAGATTGTCACGCCGCCAATTATTTGTTCAGTGTTGGAGGGGGTTGTTTTTGTCTGTTTGTTGGGGTGGGGGTTGCTTGTTTGTTTTTTGAGTGCTTGTTTGATTATTTGGTTTTCTTGTTCCCCAAAAGCAATAATGGTGGGGACTGAATGGTGTTATTGCCTTAGTAATTGCCGTTCTCAGTCACGGATAATCAGTAAACAAATCTGTCTCCTAGGAAGTTATGTTTTAGACAACCACACGTAGCCAAATTGGTTATCTCGTGGTGGGGGGAGCGGGAAACTCGCCCAACAATAATAAATCATGGGAGTGTGTCTGTATAAAGTCGTGTGTGATTACATTGTAATGATTTATTTGCAAAAATGCATTAAAAGTCGGTGTTTCTTCTGCCCTGAAGGTGAAGGCACTCACAGGTTGGGCGCAAATTAGTTTCTCACATAAAAGTATGGTAACTGGTTGGTAGAGGAGTAGAAGAAGGCTGCCTGAGGCAGGAAGAGGAGGTTTCTACTGAGAAAGAAATCAAATTTATAGTGGATTTGTTTTATATATAACGCCAATAGAAATTAATGTGATTCCGCATTTTCCGTAACATTGCTTATCTTTCCTTGCATGAAAATCACTTTTCCCTTATTTGCTGTACGTAAAGTAAACCTGAGGTGATAAATAAACTGTTGGTCTTGGTCTGAGTCCACTGTGATAACCACTTCATTCACCCCAGCCACAGTTCCCGAAGATGTTTGAGTTGATGAAAATCACCTCTTCCACGTGTTTTTTCACTTAATGCTTGTACCTTACCAGCCGGTTTAGGGGGGACCATTTAAAAACTTAACTACATCATTACATGTTTATTTTTAATAATTCAAGAGCTGTGGGAACCCTTAGGGTAATGAATTGATTGGAATCTGTTTATTTGTCCACAGGCTGTCAGCTGAGCTTTCCTCTCAAAGCTTTTTTGCCAAAACAGTATTTCAAAATCGTTTGCCTCTGAAAATATTTGTTGTTCAATTCAACAAACTATTAGCATTCCATGGGCATTTATTAGTATCTGATCACAAATCCTGGGATTGCTGTTTTATTTACTATTTTAATGAATATTGAAGTTCGCTTAGGCTGGTGGAAATCTCTGATCAGACAAGTTTCTCAATGCTCCACCTCAAAGCAGCATCACTATTCCCAAATATACAATGAGCCAATATGCCAAGGTTATAGGGAAATCTACTTGGTTTAATTACACAATAGTTGCTTTTGAACCTTTTCTAAATACTTTAGAGAGGTCATCTCTTTCTGAAGGTCAGTAGATAGGATTTGAGTGCAGACCTAAGTCCTGTACTTGAAAGGGCAATGAAATAATTGGAGGGTCTCCTGAACTCTTAAAAGATGTTAATGGTCATTTTGAGCTGTTTATAAATATGTATTTAGCATTTCCATCAAACAGCCCGTTGAGCACCACACCCATTTAGCTAATCCTGTTAAGATCATTCTGCTAAATAACCTCAAAAATCAGATTTTGATAAAGGACTAAAATTTATAATTATTTCCTCCCTGATAACAAAAGTACAGTATAGTAATTGCAGGTAGTAACCTCATGCTCGATTCAGATAACTTTAGAAAGTTTGAATATCTGAGACTCTTCTTTGATAAAATAAAAGCAGGTGTTCATAATTTCCTAACACCTACTAAGTGAATTTTTAAAGAAAAAAAACTTTAGAATTAAAGAGAAAAGGAAAGGTAATATTTCTCAAAACGATAAACCCCACCCTCCTATTCACTACATGGGAGCATTTTAATCTGAGTAGGTAAGTTTTTATATAGGTCTATTTATATATATTATAAAACACTAAGGTACTAAATGGTAGCTATGTTCTCTCATTTTACAAATGCAAGGGTTGCGTTAGGTGTAACTTCTTGTGCTGACTTGTGCTGATGCCTTTACCAATGGTTGGAAGATACACATATCAGTGTTCCCTAATTGCTTTTATTTTTTGCTATGACTATTAGTTCCAAAATCATTTATAGTGTTTTAATTAATACATCACCTTTAACACCAGAAAGTATGCATTAATATTTATAAATTGTCCCCAAATCCAAGGGATATATTTGTTGACAAGCTCAAAATGACTTGCTGTTATGTAAATATTCTTGTGTGGTTATAAAGATACACATTCTCCCTTCTCACAGGAAACCCTATTCTACATATAGACAATGACTCTAGGGTATTGCTATTATTTTTATATGACAATCCGTTCCTATGAAAATAGTTGGGAAATAATTCCAATTGTAGCTTTTAAAGAGATTCTGCTCTGACTGAGGAACTCTGAGTTCATGATAAATAAAATTAAATGTGGCACAAATTAACGTCGATATTTTTTCAAGCTCATAGAGAATCCCTTGTTTATCAACATCAGTAGGTCAACTAGAAAGCTTCCCAGGACGCTAAGGAAGGGCTCCTCCAGGTCATCCTGCGAGGGTTCCGACTTGTAAGAGAGGAAAGGCGGGTTCCTGAGACCTCAGAGCGGGTGGAGTGGAATGGTCCTTGAAAGGACGTTAAACACACACACACACACACACACACACACACACACACACACACACACTTTAAATTAGGGAGATCTGTCAGGGAACATCTGCTCTGGAATCCTGTTA
>NW_022111320.1:3708808-3716710 GCF_000313985.2 Echinops telfairi | reverse complement strand
GATGGAAGAACTTACGGCGTTCGTCTCCAAGTCTTTCGACCAGAAAGTGAAGGAGAAGAAAGAGGCCATCACGTACCGGGAGGTGCTGGAGAGCGGGCCGCTGCGCGGGGCCAAGGAAGGGCCCGGCTGCGCTGAGCCGGGCCGCGAAGACCGCAGCAGTCCCGCAGTCCGGGCGGCCGGCGGAGGCGGTGGCGGCGGAGGAGGAGGCGGAGGCGGAGGAGGCGGAGGAGGTGTAGGAGGAGGAGCAGGCGGAGGAGCAGGAGGAGGGCGCTCTCCTGTCCGGGAGCTGGACATGGGCGCCGCCGAGAGAAGCAGGGAGCCCGGCAGCCCGCGGCTCACCGAGGGTAACGGCTCAACCCCGGCCCTGGTCCCCTTTCCTCGACTCTTCTCGGGCGGGAGAGGATCCTGAGGCCCCGGGAGGGGGGAGGGGGGACGCGGAGCCGGCCTTGGGACCCCAGCTTTGCAAGCTAGAGTGATGGCGGAAGGTGGGAGTCCAGGGGTGTGCACGGTCGTGGGTGGGGGCCGCGAGTGTGTGCGGGGTTTGCGCGCGCCCCTTCGCAGATGCCGCAGCTACTTCCATGCCACCGAAACGCATCTTTACCAGTTAGAGATGGGCCGTGGCGCGGACGACCCGCGGGTGGATGGGGAAGTTCTGGAGGCTGGGGTGCTGGCGGGGCTCTGGCTGCGGCCGGGTTAGGTCTAGCATCACCACCCAGTGTCGACAGGGCCATCCCCTGGGTTTGGGCCACAGCTCGAAAGCCCTCCGATTCCAAATAGACTGTGGGTCCTGGGGCCCAAACTTCCCATTCTCTTTAAACTGTAAAGGTAAAACGAGGTGTCGGCATGTTAGACTCTGGGCTGTGCTCCTTCTCCTGGACAACGCCTATAGATTCCTTTTTTATGGGGGCTTGTGTTTTCTATATTTGCACACTTCCTTGACTGCTTCGCTTCGTCCAGTACTGGTCTTGGGGGGGGGACGGGGGATCATTTGGTGTCAGCGAAATGATAGAAAGCAGGTTTATCTAAATGGTGGTACGTTCTGTACCAATTCAAAGGAGTTCAACAATAAAATTAATTTGCCACTTGGTGCCTGCAGTAACTGGTGTGCTGCCATATTTTTCCAATTAAGAAAATATGTGGCATGCGTAGAATCACATATTTAAGCAAGCAATTAAGTTGTTTATAACACGGTCTGTTCCTGTTTAGGCCAGTAAGTGGAAATTTGGGGGCAAAATAGAGAAGATATGAAGTCTGTTAATCGAACTGAAATTTGGATATCTTTCTGAAGCTGTAAAAGTTTGAAAGGCACTCATCCACACTGACTGACATGAAAGAGACAAAGCCATCTCACCCCTTTGACAGACTCTGAGGGGTCTGTTTTCATATTTAAATTTCACCACAAAACGTGTGGGAATATTTTTCTATTAAACTGGACCAGAATGTTTGGTATGGTGTCCACTTCCTTCCTGGACGAAGGGCAGATGTCCACAAAACGAATTCCGAGACCCAGAAGTGCAGGCAACACTTCAGATCACCACAACTTGAAGGCCAGGCAATGTTGAAATCTAGAGACTATTCTTCCCCACTAGACCTGGCAGCAGGTACTCCAAGATTTGGGAAGCAATGGCCTAACAGGAGTCCTGGGGCAGTCCTAAGCCCCTGTCCTGGATCTGCAGTCCCAAGCGTTGGCCTCAGGCTCTCCAGCACACCAGATTGAAGTTCAAGTCTGAACACACACACACACACACACACACACACAGCGAGAGGTCACAGTCCCTGGGAATGCTGACTTCCTAGCTTAGGGCAAATGTTACTTTGCAGACAGAACTTCATTTAGTAGGTTCTTCTGGACATTATTTCTTTTTTAAACACCCAATATGATAGAGATTGGGGGCTGAGAAGAACTGCAAAGGGTCTCTACTTATCCAAACTCAGCCTTGACACCTAAAAGTAGAGTCACTTACTTGGGTGCATGAAGAGGAAGGTTCTAAAGGGCAGTTTAAGCTGCTAGCCTCCAGGGCTCACTGCCCCTCGGTCTAAATAATAATAGACCCCTCCCGTGACTGACTTGCATGCCCACTCTCGCAGAGCTCCTCTTTTTAAGAGGAAGGACAGGAAAGTATCAACGGATGTGTGCAAACCCAGAGCAGAAGAAAAATGCATATTTTATTAAACATCCAAGCTGCATGAAAAGGCTTTGAGCAACCAATAGAAACCGAGGACCACGAATGTTCCGCTTGAACCTGTTGATCTCTGTGGGTTTAAGCATTTAGGGTCGAGCCTGCGTTTCCACAGGGGAGGAGGAGAAACTGAGCCGCGATCGGCTTCGCGGGCAAGCGAGGCTGGTTTTCCGCCTCTCGCCGGCTGGCCCGGCGTGAGCGGCGAGCCCTCCAGGCCGCCAACATGGCGTGGGCGCCAGTTCTGGGGCGGCCTGGCTCCGGGATGGGGGACGGGGACTGCTGGGTGGCCGGTAGGGCTGCCCGCGGGACTTGGCCGAAGCTTTGCGAAGGTGCAGGCTAGCCGGGGACGCGGTTCCCGGAACCGCACGGCACCCGGGATTCGCACCCTGGCCGCGACCCTGCGGCCCGATTGTTCCCAAATTAGACCAGCAAGTTTGCAAGCGGCAGGGTGGCGGCGGTGGCCACAGCTGACGGGAGAAGGGCCCAGCCCGCAGGGAAAGGCGGACTGGAGAGGCCGGAGCGTGGCCTCGCCGCGCCCTTCTGCCCCGACTGCGCTGGCACTGGCCGGGCGCGGCGCTTCCATTCCGGGGCTTGGTGGGAGAGTGGGCGCGCGAGAGGGTGAGTGGGCTGAGGCGGGCTCGGGTGGGGGGTGAGCAGGGCGCGACAGGGGGCCAGCGGAGCCGAGGCCACAGACTGCGAAAGGGGAAGTGAATGTCCACCCTGCCCTAGGTGGCCCCCCAGACTTGACCTTTGTGCTTCCTGAGGACCCTCATCCTCCTGGCGAGGGGAGGGGCTGGATGGGGCGGGAGGGAGGGAGCAGGATCTTCCCCTCCCCTTCTTTGAGACAAATCTGGTGACGGGATTTGTTGTGTGTGTGTGTGTGTGTGTGTGTGTGTGTGTGCACGCGTGCGCGTGAACGCATGTGTGGCCCCGTCCGTGGTTCCCTCTCCAGTGTCCCCGGAGCTGAAGGATCGCAAAGAGGATGCGAAAGGGATGGAGGACGAAGGTCAGACTAAAATCAAGCAGAGGCGAAGTCGGACCAATTTCACCCTGGAACAACTCAACGAGCTCGAGAGGCTGTTTGACGAGACCCACTACCCTGACGCCTTCATGCGCGAGGAGCTGAGCCAGCGGCTGGGCCTGTCCGAGGCCCGGGTGCAGGTACCGCGGGGAGGCAGCGGCCCGGCTGCCCAGGGACGGGAGGCCGTGTCTGCAGGTGGGGAGGCGACCCGGGGCGCTGGGTCCAGTGTCTGGTGTGAGGGGAGAAGAAAAGGGGTGTTCCATTTTCCACACTCCATGTGAGCCCTGTAGCCGTTTTTTTCCCCTCTCCCAACATGTGTTCCCAGCCGAAGAAAGCGGTGCCGGGCTTGCTCTCAGAGTTTCTATAAACCACACCCCCCTAGCCTAGCGTTGGCTTTAATGTGGTTTAATCTTAATGGGCCTACTTTTATAAGCCTTAAAAAAAAAAATCCCACAGAAAACGTTTTATCTCTGGATGCTTTAAAAGTTACAGCGGCTATTTTGCTTGTGAGAGTTGGGTTTCTTGAGGGTCTGCTTTGGGGTCTAGGTTTGCCAAGCGGATATGCCAATTAGGTTTATAGATGTACAGACTATAAAGTAAATTAGTAACTGTTAAGTGCAGAAATTTACAGTCTGCTGTTAGTGCTCGATCTCAAACTGCTGTGAAAAACAGTCAGAAGAATGAGTACATTTTGGTCACTCTTTGTTCTTGCCTTAACCAAGGCGATGAACCTGGACCTACAGAAACCAACCATGAAAGGCGAACCCAAGAAGCAAACATTAGTGCTAGCATTTTTAAAGTCTGACCCCGAGCAGGTGTCATACCCATTGAAGTTCAGATTAGAGTGAGTTTTCTTGTCATGGTGGTGAATAGAAGTAGGCTTTTTTTTTCCGGGGGGAGGGGGGGTGCATTTAAAAGATAGATAGATATATATACACACACATATACACACAACTCATATGTGTGTACACATGGATCCTTACAAGCTTATGGAGAACAAATTTAAATATTTCAGAGAGTATTTCCGCTCAAAAAATAAAGCAGGAGAAAATGATGGTCATTATTTGTTTGAACACATGGAGCAGTTTTAGGCCCCGAACATCTGCAGCTGTTACAAAGTATGGCTGTAACAGATACTCCCTGGGTCTCTGGGCACAGAGACCACCATCTGCAGCGAACTATGCACAATTCTTATGGGGCTTCCCCACATCTTGTAATAGGATCAGGACAGAAACAGAGCAGTCACATTGAAGGGGAAAAGTAATAAAAGGCTGCCTTGGTCATCATAGCTTGAACAGCACGGCTTTCCTTTTTAAGCCTCTCCTGCTTTGCTGTGGACACTGAGATCTCAAGAGACTCGCGGCCCCTTAAAGATGGATAATCATTATTATAGTTAAGAGAATTAGTATCTGGTTCCAACTCTTGTAGGGGAAAAAAGAGGCAAGAAGCCATGTGAGTTACACAAAGCTAGCAGCACCCTGGCACGGGGAGCAGGGGAAGGTTTGAAGATGTACTCTGATTTTGACACTTGGTTTCACAAACTTCCTGGAACTACCTACTACGTAGTATTTGTTCTTTGTAAATAATATGCTGTATTATATGAATGAACTATTGGAGCAAGTGATGTTTGACTTTTTTTTAATGTCAACTGCCTCTAAAAGTTGGCCAATTTGTTTTAAAAAGTAATATCTGGGAAAGGGCCCTATTCAGGAGTTACTTGATTTGCCCCTCTGTGTTCTTCTTCTTCTTTTTTGCTAAATAAACTTTATTATTTATCCCTAATTTTCATAGTTCTTTTTCTTCTTTCTCGAGGGGTGGTAGTATGTCAGAGTTATTTTCTGGATGCTTCTCTACCACCCTATCTGCAAACAAGGGCTTTTTCTATAGAAGCAAATTAGATTATCATGATAATAGCACAATTATTCTGCTACTGTGTTACACTCTGCTGCACTGACGAACAGAGAAATTCTAAACTTCTTTGTAGTGAGGCTTTTTATGATATTAATTATCTCTCCCTTGCTCCTAATGCCCACCCCCAAGAAAAACACCAGAATCATTATTTGCTTTGGTGTTTGGTTTTTCTTGAAGATGAAGCTAATTAATATTACAGTCTATTAATGAGCATTCTTTTCAGGTCTTACTGGGCAAACATCTAACCCATTATCATGTTGGTATCAGGTATCAGGGAGAGTTTTAGGCCTTGGGGACTCTGTAATGTGGAAAGATGAAACCAGGATTAATAGTAATTTATCAAGAAGCACTTTATCTTGCGAAAGTCTATGAAATCTTGTTTTTGTTATTTTTTTGAAATCTTGTTTATTTTTCTAGTTTATTGATACTTTTAACTTTGAAAGTTGAGACTGTTCAATATAATTGAAAGCTTGCTGTTGTTTAAAACACTACTCTTGTATTCTTGTAATTTTTAACTTAGGGGTCATAATATCTAGGTTTTATTTCCCCCTCCTTTGTAGGTTTGGTTTCAAAATCGAAGAGCTAAATGTAGAAAACAAGAAAACCAGCTCCATAAAGGTATGCTTCTCTTACAACGTTTATTTGATAGTCTAAATAAAATGAGAGTGGAAGAATTCTTTTTTTTTTTTTTGGAAGAATTCTTATTACAAAGACCAAACGAACTTCTAAAAAAATGGCCTTTGTCCTGAATTAAGAACATTTCTGAAGGAAATTAAGTCTTGTCCTAAGATTTGGGAGTAAATTATATGTGTTTTAATTATGGAATCAATTTAGAAAGTTAATAATGCAATTCCAAAGGAATTAATTTTAGCTTAGCATCATTTGGATCACTGAAAAACTATGGTATAGTTATTGACCTCTCATTACAGTATTTTGTTTCTCCCCCCCCCCCCAACCTCTGTTGCAGGTGTCCTCATAGGGGCTGCTAGCCAGTTTGAAGCTTGTAGAGTGGCACCCTATGTCAATGTAGGTGCTTTACGGATGCCATTTCAGCAGGCAAGTATAGCCTAGTTTCAATCCTTTTATGACTGTAAAGACTTGGAGATTTGCTTGAACATCCCCTCCTCTTTGAGTTCCAATGTTGGTATCTGAGCAGTTGGAGAATTGATTTTAAGATTAGATAGTGGATCCACCCCCCCTTTAAAAAGCCATACAGTGTCAGGGGCATATATGTTTAGTCCTTTCTGTCCTTATCAGAACCCTGAAGGGCCCTCCAGGCAGTAACTGGTCTTTTAAAAATGCACTAAAGATTGCACTTGGGAAGAGGAATGGGAAAAGGCCTTTGATTAAGATTTTGTCAGATCCATACAGAGGTTAGTCCTAAAGTTGTTTCTAAGGCAACCTTCTAAATATTTTTAAAAGGAATTTCCCACATCTTTGTGATAGTATATATCTCTGACATAAGAAGAATAAATAAATAAAAGTCCTCTCAACTCAGGCTCAATTTTTAAAAACTCTCTCTTTAAACAAAGCTTCAGGCTTGGTAAAGGGAAGTCTTGGCCTTCCCAAGACCACCCTACCTCCAAAATCCCTTTCTTAACCATAAAGAAACCTCTTAAAACTGCATTTTAAAAGGACAGCCTGCAGCCATGAATTAATCCAGAGAAATTCCAGGATTCTGAACTCCCTGCTATCCAAACCTGAGGGTATTGCCCTTTCCCATCTAATGCCTGGCCTTCCCAACCCTGTTGGGCACCATGGTGACATCTAGAGTTAGCACTCCATTGCCACTGCCCTTGTCTAGGAAGAAACCAGTGTTGAGGGTTAGTACTGGGGAGCTTTTAGTTGTCTTTGCTCCCTAGGACTCTGGCACCTTGGTGCTGGGCTTTTTAAGTGGGAAAAGAAGGGGGTTCCTTTAGGAGGAAGCCCTTATTATTCAGAAGGTGATCTTCCAGCCAGCAGTTTCATCACCACCTGAGAGACTGCAGAACCTGGAGCTACCATAACCCCAAACAAACCCAAACTCACTGCCTTTGACTCTTCTGACTCACAGAGGCCCTACCCTTCTGAATCAGTGTGCACTTTAACAAGTTCCCTAGGTAATCCTTAAGGCAGTAAAGGCGGAGAAGTACTAACAACTTTGCCAATTGTGGGGAAGATGTAATAACTTCTCTGAGTTCAGTGGAAAAGTTTTGTAGTTTGCTCCTCAGTGACTAGGGCTGTAAAACTGGGGAAGAGGGTGTATGATCAGAAATGGATCAATGGCTCCGGCCCTTAACTACCTTACCCCAGTAACTTGGAAGAGGGTTTTAGCATAATAATGTCCCCATTTCTTTGGCCCAGCTCCCTGGGATGGCCTAGTTCCTGAAGTGGGGAGGACTAGGCAGGGGTGTGGGGAGGAAGCGAATGGTCCTGGGTACCCAAAGATAAGCCCACACTAAAGTGTGAAGACCCAGGGCCACTGGACTATCCTATGGCGCCCAGATTCAGTAACAAGCTGAGAAGGTCACTCGCGGGGCAAGACACGCAGCCAAACGATCCTTTCCCACCCCCATCCCCAGTCCTCCCCCGAGTCAAGCTGGACGCCTTTAATGCTCTGTTTCTATTCTCGTTGTCACCCTAGGATAGTCATTGCAACGTGACGCCCTTGTCCTTTCAGGTTCAGGCGCAGCTGCAGCTGGACAGCGCCGTGGCGCACGCGCACCACCACCTGCACCCGCACCTGGCCGCGCACGCGCCCTACATGATGTTCCCGGCACCGCCCTTCGGACTGCCGCTCGCCACGCTGGC
>NW_022111320.1:3705711-3708708 GCF_000313985.2 Echinops telfairi | reverse complement strand
CCGATCTCAGACTGAAAGCCAAAAAGCACGCGGCCGCCCTGGGCCTGTGACGCCCACGTTGCGCCCCGCGCGCGGCGCCCAGCCTGCACGCCCTCCGCGCCCGCTCTTCTCCGTGACCTCCGGCCCCCGTCGCCGGTCCTCCTGCCCCACAGCCCGCCCTGCCCCTTCCGCACCGGCACTCGGAGGGCGGGCTCCGCCGACCCGCATCCCGCTGGGCGCACCAGCTCCGCACCACTCACGCACCCGGGGCCTAGGATTCCGCTTCGCAGGGGCGGGTTTGGGAAATTCTGGAGAGATCGGACCAGAGGGTATTGGGACGGCGGAGTTGTGGCTCTCCGCAAAGCTGCTGCAGCGATGGATTCTTGTGTTGAAATAAAAATCCTGTTAATGAAATGAGCAAAACAAACAAACAAAAACAGACAAACAGCAACAAAATACAAAACAGAAGAAAAGAGAAAGGGAGCTTATTACTATTTGGCGGAAGCTGAAATCGGATAGAGGAACCAAGGATCAAAAGTATTTTAAAAATTATTTTATACATTTAAAAATAAGGAAAAATAACCTGGACGAATTTCGAGAGAGTGGGGAGAGTTACCAACTCAATATGTGCTTTAAAAAAATGGGCTAAGAAGGCAAAACAAAGAGGTATACTTATTTAAATAATGAAGATTTAAAAAGAAGTGCGCAGCTGGGAAGTTCACAGGTTTTGAAACTGACCTTTTTTTCTGCGAAGTTCACTTTAATACAAGAAATTTGATGAGAGGCGGGCCTCCTTTTACGTTGAATCAGATGCTTTGAGTTTAAACCCACCATGTATGGAAGAGCAAGAAGAGGGAAGACAGAACAAAAGCGAGGAGAGAGAGAGAAATGATAATATAAAAAATAATGCCACAAATTTTATGGGCAAAACTGTCCGGGCTGCTGACAGCAAATTCCGGTTTGCATGTTACTTGTATTCCATTGATGGTGTCCTCCTTCTCCCCCGCCCCCCTTCACTCACTTGCACTCACTCCATGTTCATCCTCACTATGAAAAATACCAAAAGCGTCTGTAAATTGATATACATATATATATTTTTTGGCCTGTCTTTGGTCCTTGGGACAAAAGAAAAAAGTCGGAAGGGAACATATTTACATTCTGATTGTCCCAAGAAGACAGAGGCAGGCAGAAAATATGTGGGGGAACGGAAAAGAAAACAAGAAGACCAAATGAAAAATAATGAAGGTACAGCGCCCTGCAGGTGCCTGATTCCTAGTAGGCGCTCAATAAACGGTAGTCCCCTCCTGCTCCCCTTTTCTTGTATGCCCTCTTGCTGGTTCCCTGAAGTCCCACTTGAGGACAGTGCTTTATTTTCCCCTCTCTATCCAGTCAACCTCACCTAATACCCAGCTAGATTAGATACAGGCACTAGATTTGTGTAAAATATGTCGATACACACGAACAAAGTTTATTTTGGCTATAATGTGTGAACTGATGGTGGACTTTCAACATTTGCATTTTATCTCACAAAGGTGTATCTATTCAAGTAACCTTTTTCTCGTTTCCATTCATGTAGCTATTTAAACTGGGGTCTTGGGCTGAGCAAACTGTATCCCAATTCTCTCTAGCAAGCCTCTTTAGTTTTGTTTTTCTAATTTACAAGCTAAAGGAAAAGCTCTTCTCATTGAACTCTGGTCTGCGGTTGAGCTTTGTAACTATTTGTTCTCCATGAAAACAAACTTATTTATATTTGCCATATTTTTTCTAGTGTATTAAGTTATTTTAAACAAAAGAAGATGCTGTTATTTCATGATGTGTTGTCGGTATAAAATGTTTCGGTTTCACCTCTGTTAAACTTAAAAATAAGTGCCAAGTTATTCATTGAAGACACTTTGCGATCAATTGAATGAAAATAGTATTGTTTCATTTGATGGGGTTCCGCGTCATCTTTCTTCCTGTTGCTATTAAAATATCCGGGATAGTCCTTCCTTCTTCCTTTTTGATGAATGCGTGTCAATATCTCGAATGTTCCACTGTGGAAAAGCGCTGGCCTCTGCTCCTTTGTGCCACAATCAAGGGACGCGGAGAGGAGTGGCTTTGTGGCTTGTGCTACCTCGGTGCACTCTCCCCCCCACCTCTTCCATTTTATGCACGCAGCATAGAAAACGGACTGGCATTATAGTAAATCAATAAAGAAACAGGTAGAAAGTAAAATAACATAGACGAGAATAACCTCCTTCCCCCGGACAGACTCTTGTTCTTCCTTGACACCTTTCAACGTTTAAGTTTACTTGGGGAGAGGAAAAGGGGGGGCACGCGATGCCAACCCCACCTGAATTTGGCGTGGACGGGTTGGGCATGAGGGGCGCTAGCCCGCAAAGCGTGTGGAGAGCGCGGAATGAGGGAAGAGCCGCGAGGAGTGTGGGAGAGAAAGGGGCGCAGGGAACCCGGGGCCCCCACCTCTCGGTCCGATTGCGCGCTTGGGACAAAGCAGCGCCTTTCTGGGGTTGCATTTAGAAGGTGGCAGCTGGGACGGGATTTAGAAGGCAGGACCCAGGACCCGGGTTAGGAAAAGCGCAGTCCTCGCCATCCTCGAAACGCCCAAGGCCCCTCCCCGCCCTGTCCCCTCACTGGTAAAGCGGGAAGGGGCTGCCAGGGGAGGGGGCGGCGGACAGAGACGGTGCCAGCACCACCCCCCGACCAGACCGACCCTCCCCTTTCCCCCAGCCGGCGGGCCCCCGGGAGCCCCCGCGGGCGGAAAGTCCCGCGGAGTCCACGCCGGCCAGGCGCCCCGCCGCGCCACGTGGCCCTCTCCGGGCGCTGCGCTCGCGCGCAGGACGGTCCCTCCGCCTGGCCCGGGGCGATCTTTCCCGAGGGCTCTCGAAGCTTCCAGAGGCCCCTGAACAGGGGGCTCGGGCCGTGGGCTGCTCGTGGAGGGGCGCCCGTGCTTTGCCCCGTCAACCTCCGTCTGGGGTAGGGGATGTCGGGGAGCGCGCTCCGGGGCCCCAGCGGCAGCCC
>NW_022111320.1:3667696-3705611 GCF_000313985.2 Echinops telfairi | reverse complement strand
CCCGGCGCGACCCCCAGGCCGGCCGGGGGTCAACGGAGCCCAACTGGACCTGGGGTAACGGTGCTTCTGTCCGGGCAGAGGAGGTGGAGAGCAGCTGGTCTCCGCGGCGGGGTCCCTGGGCGCCCGTGCGTCTGGCCCGCGGGCCAAGTGCGCGGCCTAGTCTGGAAGGGAGCGCCCAGCCGGCCGGGCAGCAAGGTCGCCGGGTCTGCACCCCGAGGGCAGGGAGAGCAGCCACCGGGCAGTGACAGGTCCCCTGAAGGGGTGACGGGAAGCCTTCCCTTGACATTCCAGGAAGGCCCAACTTGCATGGTGGGTGATGTTGGTCGAAAGTCAGTAACTATAATAAATGATTAATAAAGGACCCCCTCTCCTCACAACTCTTTCAGGGCGATTGCAAAGTCTTCCAAGCTACCAATCGCGTTTGGGGAATGAGCTTATTCAAGACATGTCTAGTGTTAAGTGCCCACAATGACTAGACGCCCACTGAGGGCGAGGCCTTTGCTTGAATAAACCAAAACCAAACCCGCTGCCATTGAGTCCATGTGCTTCAGAGCGACCCCATCGGACAGAAAGAACTGCCCTGGAGGGTGTCCGACGCTAGAAAGGTGTCCCCTACCCTGTCTCTCTACCGCAGATCGCCTGTGGGTTAGAACAGGCTACCTTTCAATGAGCAGCCCTTGGCCTGAAGCTGAAGCCGACATGATATACATCTCCTCAGAGTTTTTTCCCCCCTCAGATTTATAACTTTTAGATCCTCAGCTGGTAATGCTTTAGCATAATGCAATGCTCAAATTTCGGAACTATTTTGATTTCTGAAAAATGCTTTCTTGGCTTCAGAGACATAGGATCCTGTTATTTCTTCACAAATCAGTTTACATCATAAATTGCAAACATTTGCAATAAGATCTCAAGATTGTTTGTTTTAGGTAACCTCAAGCACTTGACTATGTTAAACACTAGTACAGAAAGTCTGTGGAATCATTTTAATGTGTGTGAGGGAATTAAAGGATCACTCCTTTTCATCACATAAACAAAGCATTTAAGATTGTTTTGACTGTCAGTTTCTCAATTTCCGAAACGGTCTTACAATTGACTATTAATTTTAGAGTCATTTGGTGCAAAATAAAATTACAAAAGTTATATTCGGCTTTAATTAAATGTTTCTGGGCTGAAGAAAGTGATATTGTACATTGGGAAGTGGGTGATTGTTTTTTAATGCTGCATTATTTTAAATTATTTTAGTTCAAATGTAAATACAAGTCTGCTAATTCCAAAGGGGGTGGGGGGGGTGGGAAATGGTTTCTTAATGTGCAGTTAGAACAGTTAGTAAAAATGCACTAAAGCAATATCACAAAACCAGAAATAGTAAATATGTCGTTTTAATGAATGTGTTAACTTATGGGTAATTTATTCAAGGTAGTTTTTACATTTCACGTGGTATGCCTTATTATGACCTGCCTGACTACTGTGATGCTTGTTCTTCAAAATCTAATTTATATAGGCTCTGGATATACATAATTCATAACTCCTGTTGATATATGTCTACACACCCCAAATTTTAAATCTTTACAATATGTTTAGCTATTTACTAGTATGTTTTCAAGATGACTGAAATAAAAACGTGTTTTAAACATCATATTGAAAGCAAGTGCTTGCCCTACGCACACAGAAAGAGCAATTGAAAATGAAAAATTAAAAACAACATTAGGTGATACTTGACCTCAGATACAGAGTGCACACTGAAGTCTTTCAGACAGGGAACATTTTTTATTCAGAAATACAAAAATCTCCGAGGAAGACTTGCATATGTGAGCTGATAACAATTCTGATGCTTGGATAATTCTTTCATGTGTCTAATTCAAAAAAACAAAACAAAACAAAAATTCCCAAGTCTTGGGGGCTTGTGTTTTGAGTATTTTATGTCAGTCAAGGTAAGCATTGCATATGCCTTCAGCACAGGAAAATTTAGTATCGTACTTACATGGCGTTCTATTGGCATGAGGAAAGGTTTTAGACTATCAAATAAATCACATGGGTAGAAGTAAATCCCCCCCCCCTGCCCCCTACCGCTCCTGCTTATTTTTCTTGTTGAACAAGTGCTCACTTATCTGTAGCAAGGATGTTTGTAGACTCTTGTTCAAACAAAACAGTATGTGGTTGGGAGCACACACTCTAGAGTTAGACTTCTGGAATCAAATCTTGCTGCCAGTGGCCAACCCTGCAAGTTTTGGGTGAATTTCTTAATCTCTCTCTCTGCCTTGTTTCCTTCATCTGTTAAATGGGGAAAGGATAATATCTACCTGATGGGACTCTTAGGAGAATTCAATAAGTAAATAGCGAGAAGGCGCTTAGAACAGTGTCTTGCATATGTATAGCAGGCGCTAGGGAGTCATTCGTTTTAAATAAGGCAGAGCAGCATTACTCTTTGTAAGGAAAACCTGAAAAGATGAAAATAAAGTAATGCAAGGCAAGCTTTTCTGTTGTGGGTAAGAAGTCAACATTGCCTATCAGTCTGTGATCCTCGTTAATCGCTTAACGGTCTGTGAGCGGACGCAGAATGTGGCAAATGTCACAGTGTCATTAGGGGACTTTCCTATAAGAGCAATTTATAAATTGCACAGCACTATAAAAATGAAGGGGCCTTGGTGGCATTATGGATTATGCATTGGGTTGCTCACTACAAAGTCAGCAGTTCGAACCCCCCAGTCAGTCCAAGGAGGAAGATGAGGCTTTCTGCTCCCATAAAGATTCACAGCTTCAAAAGCCCTGGGTTTTACTGGGTCCAGTCAGACAGCTGTGAGTCAGGATGGACTCAATGGCAGTGAGTATGTTCTTGCCAGCACCTCTACTCTGACATGCACATCTAATCACATGAGATAGCAGACATGGCCCTTGCCCCCTAGGGGCTTACCGTCTAGGCGGACACTGTAAACAAATGCCATGTTACTGCTAGAAAATGCATTTGCAGAAAGGGAGCCAGGCACGTTGCATGCATCTGAACAGCCATGCAGCATAGAGGGGGCCTGTTGTCCTCTTTTTGGAAACGGAACCTTCCTTGCAAGTGAGTAGCCTTATGAAAAAATAGTGATGTGACACCCAGAGGTTAAGAAGTGCCGTTTGTTAGAACTAAATGTGGACCATGTGTTGCTGGGCTGGGCTTCCACAGGCCCATCTGCTTTTCCCTTGACTGCCCGTGTTTGTGAGCATTAGTGGTAAAATGCCAAAAGATGCAAAGGCTGCTGACCAAAGTTCTTTAATAGCAGCTTGAAACTACATATAAAAGAAAGGAAGAAATAATTAATTTCTATTGTAAAGACCTATAAGATGAAGAACAGAATTTTAATTATAGACCCAATTAAGCTATTTCTTTCCAGTGCCTAAATTTAGATGTACTAAGTAATATTGGCTTCCTATTTTATAGAGAGTATAATATATATGTTTTGCATTGCTTTATTTCGAAGTCAGTGTGATGTCACAGTACATAAGTGGTTTTTAGAGGTAGATTCTCCTGGGTTTAAATTTCAACTATTAGGTGCAAAGTTTTAGGTAAATGTCATAGCTTCTCAGAGCTGCGTCTTCTTAGTGTCTTGGCATCTACATACTTTGCATGTTGTTTTGAGGATCGGATAAAAGAAACTGTGTGAGGTGCCTGGCATACAATAAATTTGAATAAACACAATTTTTCATTGCTGTTATTTTCCCTTCAAATTGTTCCCATGTAAAGACGACTTGAATGAACCATGAGATATGCCTATCTGCAACCAGAAGAAGTTTGGGGTAAAAACATTTAAGGATGGTTTGTAGCTTCAATTCCTTACTGTAAATATTGGTAGTATCTGCATAGGTTTTTGTGGCCTGGGGTTTGGAATAAACCTTTATTCAAATCTTACAAAAATTTTTTTTTGGTGGTGGGGGGAGTAGTTTTTGATGGGCTGTGACTTTAGATAGGTCTCCTTGTATCGAGAAGGTTCTTTCTCCTTGGTAAAGCAAGGATGTTCTTCATGCCGAGGTTACCCAGAGCCTCTGACCTTCAGTGCTCTGTATTCCGGAATGCCCACATACAAATCGAGCCCTGGTATTAACTCTCTAGTCACTTTGATATTAGATTGAGTGTTCTTCTGTTGCATATTTATTGCATACATTTTTTATGCTTCCGTGCTGGGGAAGAAGAAAAGGAAATGCCCTTGAAAATGATTTCCAAAAGTCTATTACCCTTTCCAAATTTTCAGTACTCATGCTATGTTGTATTTCGGTTTATGTTTACTGGCATTAGTGGTTTAAAATGTAATTACCTGTCTTGTGTGCAATATATTTATTTATTGAAATTTTCACTTGTCAGCAGTTGTGTTTCTTTTAAAGTTGTATAACTTCCATTAACTCTTAGTCTTGCCCAATGTTCATGTAAATGGGTCCAGGACCCTCCCTGGGGGAGTTTTAGGTCTAGGCTGCCATCCGTCATTTTTATACAGGGGAAATGAAATGGATATCATCCTGGAGGAGAACCTTGAGGGGGCCAAGAAGTAACAGAGTAGAAGGAGAGAGGCACCTCCCTCATTTGCCTTGGTGGTAAAAGGAGAGTGTATTAGGCAGAAGAATGCCTGCCTCTGTGCCCCATCCCCAGCAGCAAGTCCACTTTCTAATTTCTGGTGCCATAAGCTTGGTTTTATGGCAGAGGGAGGTTAGGTTGAAGTTGAAATTAAGATAGCCTGGGCTACCCAATGGGCCCACTGTCATCACAAGGGTCCGTAGAAGTGGAAGAGGGAGGCCCAGGAGGAGAGTCTGAGGGAAATAGGACTACAGAGGGATGCAGTGTTGTAGGCTTTCACGATGGAAGGTTGAGAAGGCAAAGGAATCTGATTTGCCCCCAGAGTCTTCAGAAAGAAATATTGCTATGCTTATACCTTGATTTTGACCTAATCACACCCATGCCGGAGTTCTAACTTACCCGAACGGTAAGATAGTACCGTTTGTGTTGTTTGACCTACTACGTTTGGGATAATTTGTTACAGCAGCAACAGAAACTAAGTTAAGACATTTCTTGGCTTTTTATATGGATAAGAGCTTCCCATCTTTTTCCAGTCACTTTTTTTTGCTCGACAGCTTTCTAAGTCTGCGTATAGTCAGAGTCCTCCACGAATCAGGGCAGCATGCGTTGTCTTACTCTGGTGCTCAGGTGTCCAGGTCTAGCTCCTCTCTCTGCAGGGCAGCAGCATCTCACACAAATCTCCTATTATTAAGAAATGAAACCTGTGGAGGACAAAATTATTTTAGAAAAGCGAGTGAGAACTGTAAATCCTTGTTTTGTTTTGTGCTCCTTCTTCAGTTTTCTTCTTTTAGCAATTCTTCTTTTAGGATTTAATGTAGAGAAAATGACTGCTAGCTTCGAGTTTTGAAGTTCTTTGTTAATAATGCACTGACATTTTGAGCTTGTCTGATAAGTTGGCCAAGGTGGAGAGTAATGTGGTATGGGGAGAGTCATGTGGTCAAGGTAGAGACAGTCATATGGTCAACAGGCCTTTGACCTTTTAAGTTAAGACTATTAATCTAGGTTAATAGTCCGCACTAGCTGTGCCATTCAAGGAGTTTCTCTCTCCCTCTCTCTCTTTCTCTCTCTCTCTGTGTATTTTTTTCACTGAGTACAAATGAGGCTTTGACTAACTGAGAAGCTATTTGGTTCTTTTTCTAGTTTTCCAGGATCAGGGTGTGGCAGTCGATTAGGTGGAACTTCCGCAGTGCTTGTAGTTGTACTAAGAACAAGGCGGTGGACCCTGGAAATGGGCACAGAGCTGATCATATTGTTCTTACGTCAAGGACTTGTCTCACCAGGGAGCTGCCCATGGAATCGGGTAGGATCAGGAATTGCTGGCTAACCTGATCACTTCTGAGATTGATGTAACAGTACAGTGGGTTCAGCCCCGAATCCTCTGTTCTCCACGTTTCACCTCCCACCTCACTGGGTGCTTAATGAGCTCATCAGTAAGTCAGCTGGACTGAATACATAGAGACGCTTGGCCTAACTCTGGGGCAGACTGAAAGGTGGGCTAAAGAACAGGGAAGAAAACATTTCTATTTCTTGCCGAAAAGTGAAGAGGGCTTGAAGTACTTGCTGATGGAAACCAGACTGCAACCTTCAGGATTACAACTCAATGTAAAGGAAAAAGGTCTTCACAAATGGACCAAGAGACAACACCGTATTAAAGAAAAAAATGGAAGCTATTGAGGATTTCATTCGGCTTGGATTCACAATCAGTGCTCAAGGAAGCAGTAGTCAAGAGATCAAACACCATGTCTTATTGGGAAAATCTACTGCACAAGACCTTTTTAAAGTATTGTACATCAAGGATGTCTCATTGAGGGCTACGTTATACCTGCCCTGAGCTGTAGTATTTTCAATCACCTGCATGCATGTAAAAGTTGGACAATGATTAAGGCACATATGAATTGATGCATTTGAATTATGGTGTGGCCTAGAATATTGAAAGTATTGTGGACTGCCAGGACAAACAGATCTGTGTTGGAAAAAGGAGAGCCAGAATGCTCCTTAAAAGCAAAAATAGTAAGACTCAGGTACTGTAGACATGCTATCAGGAAAGACCATCCCTGGAAAAGGACGTCATGCTTGGTAAAATAGAAGGGCAGCAAAAAAGAGGACTACCTTTGATGAGACAGATTGACACAGTGTCTGCCACAGGGGTCTAAAACATAAGAATAGTTGTGAGGATGGCACGGGACTGGGCAGTGTTTTGTTTGGTTGCACATAGGGTGGCAATGAGTTGGAACTGACTTGATAACACATAACAACAACAACAACAACAACAGCAACATATTTCTTGGGGAAACTTCCAGTAGTGAGGTGAACAAGCACTTGCCTCTTAACCAAAGATTGCTGTTTAAAATCCATAAGCCAGTCTGCTGGAGAAAGATAGAGTGGTCTGCTTTTGTAAAGATTCCAGCCTTGGAGACCTCGTGAGGCAGTTCTATCTTATTCTGTAAAGTTAGTATGAGTGGAAATCAATTTGATGACAATGGCTGTTTCTTGGACTCTTTCTACTTCCACCAATCAGACTACCTTTATCTGACTTGTTGAAGTCTGACTTTGTTGCAGGTTGTAGTGGTTGAAAGGAAAAGGAGGTAAAGAATAATCTTGCCCCAAAGGAGAAATATGGTCTTTGCCCCTTTCCATTGGGAAATAACCTGCTTGATAGGTGTCTATATTTACCTAAGAGACTACATACAGGTAATGATGTGACTTGGGGTGGGCTCCTTGCACCTTATGTAGCAAATGGACTTCTGGAGGATCTGGACACTAAGCTCAACACACGGATGGTCACTCATGACCACATGACCGAGCCCCAAATAAATACTATGGATACCAAGGAGTGAGTGAGCTTTCCTGGGCATATTCACACACATCATTGCTGTGAGAACTAAATGCTGCCCATGACTACTGGGAGAGGACAATTGTAAACATGTATTGGAACTCTCCTGGACATATAACAGTATAAGAGCTTTAAGCAAATCCTCCAAGACCTAGTAAATGATCAAATCTGAGGGAATTCTTGGCACGTTGTCACTATTATAGGAGTCATTAGCTTGGTCCCAATTCACAGTGACCCTATGTACTGCCAGGTTCTACACCACCCTCACAGCAATGTGTGTGATCCCATCGTTAGTATTTTCAAAGTACATGAGATGAAGTCTCACCAACTTTGCCTTTGAGGAGTTTTCTGGATGTACTTTTTCTGAGGTGGATTCGTTCATTCTTCTGGAAGTCCATGACATAATCAATATTCTTCATTATCACTATAATTCAAAGATATCAATCATTCACTCTTCCCATTTCATTGTCCAGAGTTCACATGCACACCAGAGATTGAAAATATCATGGCTCAGGTCAGGGGCATCTTACGCCTCAAAGTAACATCTTTGCTTTTCAACACTTTGAAGAACTATTTTGTTGCAGCTCGGCCCAAAGCAGTACATATCCATTGACCTCTTGACTGCTGTTTCCCTGAGCATTGATTGTGATCCCAAGAGAAATGAAATCCTTGACAACTTCAAGAGTTTCTCTGTTTAATATGATGTTCCTTGTTGACCCAGTTGTGAGGATTAAAATTTAAAAAATGTCTAGGTTTAATCCATATGTCTTTGATCATCTGTAGTAAGTTATTCAAGTCGGCTTCACTTTCACAAACAAGGTTGAGTTGTTTGCATATCACAGGCTGTTAACGGGTCTTGCTTCAATCTGAATGCCTCAAATGTGAAATTGTGGCCAGAAGTGGGGTTTGTGTAAAGGTTACGTAAACTTATCATGAGTGTCAGAAGGGAGACGGATCTTGAGGACTCTACAACTTTGTAGGAGGTCATCCAGGTATGGTTGACATGGGATGAGACTGAGAGGCATGGCATGTTGTGAATGCAGAAAGAATCAAGGAAAGGATCAAGTGTGGTGTGTCAAATATTATATACTGCAACATATAAGAATGACCCCTGGAGCGATCCGAGGAGTGGCACAGAAGATATTCGTTCCTCAGGTCCCATTACAACTTTTTGAAAAAAAATTGTTTTCCCCATTACAACTTTTTGAGAATATAAAGCTAAATTATTTTGTAATCATTCTTTTAAATCTTAAGAAAGGAAGCCCAATTATGGTTAATCAAGTTCAAAGTACAATATTTGATAAACTATTGGGAATCTCCTGTAGGCCTGGTACTGATCATCAGTGGGGGAGAGTGAAGAAGATGAAGATAGGCTAGACATCTTGGATTGGTTCTTTATAGAGCTTGGCAGGAGGAACTGTGCCTTTGTCCTGGAAAAAAAGCAGTACCAGATCTAGAGAGGCCTCCTCCTGGGACACGCAATCAGGAAATGCACTGACTGTAACCAAATTTTCATTTTACTTGGTCAAATGATACTCAGTGAGACTCGGAGTTGTTTAGACCTTCATTATAAATTAGTATTTTGAAATACATAATGCACATTAGGGAAAATGTTTACTGTTTTTTAATCCACTCACATCGTTTCTTTTTCTACTCCTTCTTTTCCTCCTCTCTTTGCTTTCATTGGGAGAAAGAGGAGGCTTTCTATTCCTGTAAAGAGTTCCAGTCTGGGAAATCCACAGGGCGCTTCTACCCTGTCCTGTAGGGTCACTATGAGCCAGCAGTGAGTTTGGTGTGATTTTGGTTTTGCTTTCTTCAACAGTTTATCTAAATCTTTAACTAATGCCCATGAAATATATACAAGTCTAAGCACTTCCTATTCTCACTTATATTCTCTGGATTCTTACTTTTAAAATTTACTACTTTCAACAAGTAACCTTTCGTTATCACCTCTTTTAAATTAAGAAATTTTCGAGATAGAAGGATTACTTACAAGGCGACAGCTCCTAAGTTTTCAAGCAAGAAAACTGCCCAGGGAGAACAGGTGACTAAGTACATACAGTCATTTTGTGGCAGGGCTCAGAATGAAGCCTGGGAAGTGTGGGTGCATAAAGTGTGGGGATCCTAGCCTAATTTTCAGGATATCACGCCCCAAAATAGAGAGGAGGGGTATATTGCTCTCCCTTTTTTGTTTGTGGCTATAAATAACATGTCTTTACCTTCCCATATTTACTTTTCACTTTCTATGCTAAGATTCATGTACAGTGTTGTAAGTCAATGCCATGTATTTATCTTGATGGCTGTCTAACATTTCTGGGAGTGCATATACCAGCTAGTGTGTCATCTCGCACGCTGATGGACATTCATATTATTCTCCCAGGCTGACGCAGAAAGCACTTAAGGCCATGGTGCTGGTTGTACTCATCAAGAAATGAGTAACGAAAAGAGAGAAGAGGACCAAGGACGGAGCCCTGGAATGCTCATCATTATGAGATTGGAGAGAATAAAGTAGAAATCAGCTAAAGAAAAGGAGAAACTAACAAGGTGGCAAGAGAACCGGGAGGGCCTGGCGTTCTGGAAGGCACGTGCAAACAGGCCTATCAGGGGCGAGGAAGGGAGATTGAGCAATGAGATTTTACTTTTGTAGGGACTGCTGGTGAGCTGACAAGAGCAGTTCGGGTGGAATAATGAGGCCAAAGCCTAATTAGAATGGCTTCCCCAAACTCTTGGAAATGTTCTCTGTGATCCCATCTCTTCCTCAAAGCTATCAGATTGTGCCAACTCCCTCCCTCCTTTATTTTCAAACGCACTGGCATGCTATTTAATCTGACTTGCCTTAATTTTGCTATCTTATCTCCTGAGGTTGCTTCACCACTCACCTTGTCCAGCCATTGGAAACACAGCCAGCCTTGAAATACACTGTCATGTTGTAACTCATGGCAGCCTCAGAGACAATGGAACCAAATGCTGCCTGGTCCTGGTGCTATCCCCATAATCCACCATCTCAATGGGCAATTGCAGATCAGACCATTGTGATCCATAGGGTTTTCACTAGAGAGTCTTACATTACCTTGGTCTGCAAATGCTACTGAAACACATTCAGCATCACAGTGACAGGAAGACTTCCCCTGACAGATGAGTGCACTTGAAGAGACATGGGTGCACTTGAAGAGCAATGACTGAGCATCAAACCCAAGTCTCCTGCAGGGAAGGCAAGAATTTTATCAATGAACTGCCACTGCCCTCTCCTGAATAGTGTATATGTATGGGCAAACTTTTATTTCTTCTGATTTCCTAGGGAATTCTCCTACTTATTCTGTGGGATTCAGTATTAGTTCCAGTACTGTTGCAGACACTTCCTATGTATCCCCAAACCAAGCTGTCAAGTTTTCCTTTGTGCAATTAACCTAGAATTTTGGACATACTCCTCCACCTATAGACTATATTGTGTTGTGATTATTTGTCTGTGTCTTTTCCAACCAGAATGTGAGTGGCCTGAGGGCAAAGTTTATTATTTCATTTTCTTAGCGTCTCTGGAATCCTATAGTAGGAAAAGACATACAGTAGGTTTTCAGTAAATAGATAAGCTTGTGGGAAAATGTATCTCTGGTATGGTGCATTCATTTAAATAACTTCAGTGGATACAAATCTTAGCTCTCTGGGGATGGTTTTGATTGTGGGAATTAGTCCAATGAAACTGGGGAATATAATTTTTCAAAAATACATATGTAGTATTTGAAAAAATTAAGCATGCTGTTTTGTGATACGATGCTGTCTCTTAAATAGCTCATAAAGGACACTAAAGTTTACCGGCACTGACTTGTCTAACCAAACAGTACCATTCTTTCCTAGTCATTTCTTATTTTCTGGAGTGACCTTTCACAAGTTAATTTTACATAATTTTCTGACTATTTAGCTCTTCCCTCTATAACTGAATTATCTTTCAGTATGCTTTTTTGTAAGCCTCATTTCCTAATGCAGCAGCATTAAAATTGTTTGGGTTGAAGAACCATTCATGACCATTATCTGAGACCAGATTTAACCCCAATTTCAGCGGCAGATCTCTGCCCCAAACGGACAGAGGGCCGTTTGCTATGATCCTTTGTGTACGGATTTTTCCGGCAGTTTTCAGCCTGTGACACTGATCAGGTCCCAGCCAATTTGGACTAATATTTCAAGCCACTTTTCGTGAGGCAAATGTGTAACATCTCCTATCCTTTCTCTGATAATTTTACAGTTTTCCCGAGAAGTCAACTACTTTATCAACCACAGAATGTGTTTTATAAGCTCCATTATTAATGCCCACGATTCTGTCACCTTTTCAAATTTCCCCTCTCAACTTTATTTGCCAAATATTGATACAATACCTATTAGTCTGGCGTAATAGCAACGCTTTTGTAATTCCAGGTTCACTTGGATTTAGATGTATACATAACCTTTCAGTTATTATGATTTACAAGATGTAAGCAATAAAATCTGTTAGCCATTCTTGTTCATATCCTGGGAGAGATGTTATTCAGACTTGCTGATTGGTATATATTCTGAGGTCTGAAGTATTCACTTACCTGTTCTTTGTCATTAGCTGTTTCTTTCTTTCTCTCCCCCCGGGCCCTCCCGCCCCAGGTGCATTTTCCAGTTTCCCATCTTTGCCATATGTTAAATGTATATTATGCTTGCCACAGCATACCTACAGAATAGCAAAATGCCTGTGCGTGACCAGTAAGTTGACTCATGGAGTCTTCGGAGATGGACTGAAGTTTCTGATTCATCTATCATCGCATTGGTAGAGGTAAGCTGTGCTTAATGACATAACCTTTCAAGGGTCTGGGGGTAATCGCTATGTACACAGCAATTTGAGAAAATTTTGCTTTATAATTAATTTTTGAAGCAAATTCAAGGAGAGCCTGTGTAAATAATGCATTTTTTATGAGTTAAGCCCTGAGGTCATTGTGTTTACTGATAAGAGTTTAGTTAATTGAATAACTATCATGGAACTCCAGTATTGAGTGTCCTTGCATTGGTTAAGATGTAGCATTAATAAGTATTTGATAACTTTTATACTTTTACTGAATTAACAAACTCTTTAAGAAAATAGTTAACATAGCAATAGAGTGACATAAAGTAAAACACTAGTTATGACTTATCAAGGATTATTGAAATATTAATTAACTGACAGAACACTGCTTTTGACATTCTTAAATTTCCTTTGCTTAATCTTATATATATTATAGATTAGTTAGCTTATCCTTCTTTATATGAAATTTAACTTCTGAAGTGTTTTGACATCTGATAAACTTCAATAAGAAGGCAAGACATTTTTAGTTCTGAGAAATGTAAATATATCATTCTGAAAGAAATTCCAAAATATTGGCTTTGGGACAATGGAAACCACATGTAGTTTTTCTCCAAATCTCAACACAAGTAAGTGCTTTCAACACATCTTTCCTGTCTCCAGTTTTAATATTAAGTACTTGATTAAATGTTAAACAGAGCAAAGGCCATTGATGCTGGATATCATTAATATTCACATTATTTCTAAAGAATAGAAAGATTTTCGTTTTGAGTATCTGCCACATTGTGTGTGTGTGTGTGTGTGTGTGTGTGTGTCTCAGTGATAAATAACTAGTACTGGGACTAACCCTATTTACAATATGAAAGCTACAGATCCCTTGGCTAAATAAATTATGAGGCCTGGTTTTGTTTTTAACTATTGGCTGGCACCTTCACCATTCTTTATGCATTAGAAATATGTTAGAAACAGCACTTCCTTTAAATTCAAGGTTAAACTTTTTCTGCTCTCACTATTGTTTGTAGATGTTGTAAATGTTTACACATGCTCATTAAATTGTTATAAGCATCTACCAGCAATCATAATATTTGTACTTCTTATAAATAAGTAAAGTTTCCAACATTTTCAAGGAAGATAGGAGGAATTCACATTTAATGCAGTCCATTTCTAAGCTTAAATTTAAATTTTGTCGAAAAGGTAAATCTGAATCTAGAAAGCTTTTTCCCCCCGAGGCTAGATCATTTAAACTGAGTATAATGTACTTTATAAATGAATGTATATGTCTTTGGAATCAATGGATCTAAGTCAATGAATGGTATTATATCAGAGGTCAAACAGAGAGACTCATAGAGTAAATATGTTTAGGATTTTTTCTTTGTATAAATATTTAAAATGATACGTCAATAGATATTAAATCAAGAGTAATGTATTATTCTTTGTGTATAAGGAAAATTAAAAAATCTGCATTATGAATTTTATAAAATCTAGGAATGCTGTTTCTTAAGCTGCCAATCATACAGTTGATGGGTTTTTATAAGTTGATTTTCTGTGTTGTTCCAAGTTCCTCGATTACATTTTTGCACTCTGTTGCTATTTATAGATATCCAACTATATGGTTGCAGTGTTTCTATTTCTTTGAATTTCATAAATCGTTTGCATTAACAGGGAAATACCATTAAATCATTACATTCCCTTGTTACATATGACATGCATATTTCTGAGATTTTAGGGATTTTGTTCTCATCATTTATAAGCTAACGCATACGAAAATGTGCATAATACCAACACTGCACTCAAACGTGGTTGAATGACAAGGGGGGATAGGAGCATAAAGTTTCTTGAACTTAAATAGAAAGAAGTGAAATGCTGAGTGAGAACATATTTAGATCTTTACAGTAGAAAAGTGAGCAAGCTTGAGATAAAATAATATCTAAACTTATGGATTAAAAAAAAGTTGAAATCTTCTTTGGAGACCCTTGAGGAGCAAGATCTCTATATAATTACCCTGTGGGGCAAGTTGAAGTACGGTTGGGTTACTCTCAGTCAAAATGTTTTTCTAGGAGCCAGCCTTTCTTTTCGGGGCATCTCAATATTATCAATACAATATGATTAATCGGTTTCCCTGCTCTGCTCTTAGCATTTTCAGCTATTTATCCATGGGGTGGGCAGTGAGGATATGGTGTGAAATGAGGATGCTATGTTTGGGTTTTGAATAAAGTCATTTGGAATTTTTTTGCCTTCATGCTTCTCAATGTAAAACTTTTGTCGAGATGTCAGCTCCAGTCATATCACTGAAGCGGTTTGACAGATTGAAATTTTTTTCTTATTAGATGTTTTATAGATGTATGTTGCTGAAAAAATTCATCATAGTGTTTGTGTTATAAGACTCCAGGTGTTAACCAAAATCGATGCATAGGTTTTCAAATAGAATATGTAATATAAAGATTATAATAAATTTTTGGCTACTATACAGCCCTTTTCAAAATGGATTCAAATAAGCACTGTTTCCTGATTGTCATAAACAGCTTTCATTTGTTCTGTGTATGGAACATCCCTAGTAATTTGATTTTAAACTAGAATTTTGAGAGTAGTCATTTCTGTCCTGGTTAAGATAGTTATCTAAGCTGCACTGGTTGAAATAAAGGGAAACGAAATCTCAAGTCTTGCCTTTCGAATTTTAATTTCTTTTATTAGTTGTCCAAGTGGTTTTTGTAGAAGAAAACAAAACTCTACTTCCCTTAGTAGCTCTCCGATGTTAGGGACAGAAAAAAATAGAGAAGCTTCGTCTGGGGCACTCCTTTTAATTTAGGGATAGTCAGTCTTTGAAGAAGAGTATGTCTGGAGGAAAACGTCTTCATTTGCAACCGAGGAGCCCCTACTAGGGGAAAGGGGCTTTCAGGAAAGGTTCCCTGGACGAGGTGGGATTCAGGTTCAGTGGGCTGCCTTTCTCCCTCTCGCCAGTGCATGCCTTCTAGGTCACTCACACAAACACAGAAATGAAGGGGGGCATGGGCCGAAGGGCGATACACAAGGAAAATGATTCCACACATTTTTTTGTGCTGCAAAATTTACCGGCAGCTCTGTTTTCAAGGAATGGAATGTGGTTCCACGCACTTTTATAGATTTGATAAGAAATACCGGGTACTTTTGCAAGCTGACTTGGATGATTCTTCTGTGGAGAGGTGCTAAAATGAAGTTACTGAACAAACTCAAAGCGTTTTCTTGCCCCTTGAATCAATTTCTAGAATTTATGTAAATTAGTAGCGAGTCACCAGTTTCTGTGCCTGTGGTATTTCTAGGTAATGAATTGGAACATTGACTAGCTTTTTTTAAATCAATGAAAGAATTGTCTTTCTCATAGTCTTAATTTTAAGGAAAAAATAAAAGTCTTTTAAATATCTTGAAATTAAATTCATTTTCTTTAGCTATTTACAAGTATTATCTTTCATTTAAATGCAACCAAGATGACTATAATCTGCTTAGTTCCAGAAAACTAAAAGGGGTGACTTAAAATTATTTTCTTCTGTGTATAGTTCATAACCTTAGACTAATTAGTTGAAAATAATAAGGATTGTCTTAGTCAGCAACTTTAACCCTATTTCCATTTCTAATTGAATTACATCCCTTTCATTAAATGATCAGCATGCAAAATACAAGCCATGAGACAGAAAGAGTTATAAGTATGCACATATCTATATAGACGTGTGTAGAGAATGAAAGAGTGAATTTAAATAAATCAGGAGTTCACAGTTCACTTACTGACCCCGTGCCAAGTTCCCCACTATGTCATGCTGAGGCATTTTCTAGGGGAGCTAGTAAGTGTGGAACCCCCATAACCAAGTGGGCCTCCACTGTCAATCTGCAGAAATGTGGACTGCCAGGGAGCTGTAACCTGACTCGGGGAGGGGAGCCGTGCAGCCCCATCATTTAGAGAGGGAATTCTGATTGCCTGGGCCCCGTGGTCCTGACCAAATTACCTTGCTCTGACTTTTACCTTTAAACTCAAGCTTGGAATATACACAGACTTCACAGAAGTGCAGTGAGGGAAATAGCTCACAGAAGCGGTGCGTAGCACATATGAAGCACTCTCAATTCTTAAAGATCGTGCTAGGTGATGTATTTTCCTGCAGTGTTCTGAATAACAGCTATTTGGAGCCCGGTGGCGTAGTGGTTATGTGTTGGGCTGCTAACTGCGAGGTCCACAGTTTGAAACCACGAGCCGCTCCGCGAAAACTCAGGGGCACTTCTACCCTGTGTTACTGGGTCTCTGTGTGTCGGCATGAACTTGAAGGGTGTGAGTTTGGTTTGGTTTGGACTTGATGAGAGGAGTTTAGCTTTGGAGTTGGAGTGTGGAGACCCATTTATGAAATACTTGAAAAGACTTCAGGTTTCTCTGAGAATTCAGTCACTTCTCTCGCCCTCTGTCTCTTTCTTTATACGTCTCCCTCAGTCTGTTTCCTTTCCCCTCCCTATCCTCCATCCATCTGTATTTGGTGTAAAGTTAAATGTTTGCTGCTAAACCCACTGCAGACAAAGGCCAGGTGCTCAGCTTCCTGCAAAATCATGGACCAGGAATCCTGATGCAGCAGTTCTACTCTGTCACTTGGGGTGTCTGTGTGCTGAAATTGATGGATGGTACCCAATAACACAATCAAGAACTTACCTTCTTTCATGCCTGCAGAGCTAAAATTAAAATGAAATAATTTCCTTTGTATGCAGGGGCGGATTGTTCATCAAATAGTTGACTCAGCTATTTTAAGAGGTTTTTTTTTTGGTGGCATGATATTAGGTAAAATAGTAGATGAACAATACCAACATCCTCCTTCTAAGACCTGGTAAAGATTATTTTAAAATTTCAAAATGACTCCGAAAGTACACACTTTTTAATTCAAAATCAAAATAAAAACTTTATTCAGAACACTAAAATGTGAGAACTGGAATGCACCTTAGGGATCATGTAGTCTATTATCTTATATTTCTTGAGAAAATGGAACTTGTCTCCGGAAGATTAGTCTAAGTCATGGAGAAGTAGTCTGTCCAACAACTAATATTTTTCTTGTAATAATATTTTTTTTTATACAATAAGTTTGCTTGCTGTGGCAAAGATAAAAAGAACACTTGTAAACCCTACCATCTAAAAAAAAGAAATCACGGTTAGCATTTGAAAATGTTTCCTTTTTGTCTCTTTTCACATCTATTTACATATGTTTATGAAGATAGGTCTATTCATTTTCTAAAAGTTAAGTAGGTGGATTAAAATATCCCAAAAGTAAAGAAAAATGAGAGAAGGAAAAAATACTTGGATTGTTACTATCCAGAGATAGTAATTATTTGAAATACGAAGATAATTATGAGATGTGAGTGCTGAGGAATGGTGAGTTAAAAATACTAACAACTTCTTCCAGGCCTTTTTTCCCTCCATATAGCCCAAAAATCAAACCAAGCCCACTGACATTGAGTCAATTCCAAATCATAGCAATGTTATTTAGGGCTTCTGAGATTGTAAATATTAATGGGAGCAGACAGCCTCATCTTTCTCCATGGGAGTGACTGGCGGGTTTGAACCACTGACTATTCCTTTAGCAACCCGATGCTTACGCCGCAGCACTACCAGAGCTCCTTTTTTTCTCATATAGATACTCTTAAAGATGTATGCATTTATTGATATTTTGTCATATGGTTTTTCACTTAAATAAGATGATAGATATAATTCCATGTTGATATATATAAGACTATCTACACCACATTTCTTACAGATTGAGCTAGATAAGTCCTAATTTATTATAAAGGTTTTTTTAAAGTATAATTCCTTTGTTATTCTACTTTTCCTCTTATAAAAGTGCTATCACAAATATTATTTTAGTTAAAATTTTGTCTACATATTTGAGTAGTTTCTTACAAGTTTCGAGAAGTGGTATTGCTGCATCAAATGTTTACATATGCATGAGAGAGCTCATTTCCCTACAAATTTTGCTAACCTGAAATATTATAATTAAATGTATATGTATTTATTTGAAAAGACATCTAAATTGTGTTACTTCATAGTTCATTACTTTCTGTTGACTCAACATTTCCAAAGTTTTTATTGGTCATTCATTATTATTCTGTAGTGAATTGTCTATTTGTGTTATTCTGAGATTGTTCACTCAGCTATTCAACATTATATATCAAACATATTAACTCTTTTATAATATATGTGTTTATTATTAATTTGCATTTCCCATTCAGTTTTGTACATATTTTCTGTGTGTGTCTGTAAGTTTAAAATTTTTAGGTGGTCAGTTATATTAATATTTTATTTAATTACTTTTGAAACTACACTTGAAAATCTTTCTACTCAGATCTGAAATGATTATATTTTCTCCTTCTACTTTTGTCATTTATTTAAATTATTAAATGGCTAATATATCTGGATTACTTTCTATCTAAAGTATGAGATAATAGCTTTATTTTCTTCCAACAACACTTACTCTATTGACTTTGCATATACTAAAATTTTGATTTGTGGTTTTTATTTTTATGTAGTTACATTGGTCATTCTTTTTCTTTATGGTTTTCATTCTCTGTGCTATGTGTTATAAAGCCTTTAAAAGCATATTTACACAGCATATTCACATAAACATCTGAGTCTATATATTTTCACAGTACATTTCTGGCCCCACTTTTAATATTGAAATCATCATGTATTTATCTGAAATTTATTTTAGCATATTATGCAAAATAAAAAGCTAGCTTTCTTTTCCTCTCAGAGGGTACCAACAATATCAATACGATTTATCAAATAATTAAGAGTTTGTCATCAATTCTAAATGTTACCTTTACTGCATAATAAAACTTTACAACTATTTGATGACATTTCTAGGCTATTTGTTTTGTTCTATTTATATTTCTGTATATTCTTATGAATCCAATACTTTAAAATAGTAGTTGCTTTATCACATTTTAAAAAGCTGAAAGCTTTTCTTAGGGTTTGTTAGTTTGGGGTTATACATTGGTGTGACATTGTTCACAATTTACATTTCTCTGACTAAAACTGATTTGGGGCATTTTTTCATAATTGTTGACTATTTGATTTTGCATCTCTGTGAATTTCTTTATCTAGCTATCTTTTTCTATAACATATAAATAGTAAGTAACTCATCATTACAGTTTCTCAACCCTATCATTTCTTGTTGTGATATGTTTTCCTGTATAGAAGACCTCAATTAAAAATATGCTTATAAGGCCTATACCCTCTCCTTTCAAATAGTTTCTAAGTTTTCTGTCTTTGTTAAAAAAGTTTCTCTCTACTAGGTATACCTGAAGTTTCTTATATTTCCTTACAAGACATGAATTATTTTACATTTAAAACTTTAAATAATTTGAATTAAGTTTTTATGTGATATACGATAAAGTTCTAACTTTGTTTTCACAGATAGCCTGCTATGCCAATACCACTTACTAAATGTTTTCTTTTTCATAACTAGAAATATTGTTTTTATCACCTATTAAAATTTTATAAATACTGAGATGTTCTTATGGTGCCTCTATTCTGGCCTACTGATCAATTTGTCTGCTTTTGTGCAATTCTATGAGTTGGAATCGACCCGATGGCGGTGAGCTGGTTCTTTGGGATGAGATTCTATAGTTCATTAGTCACAGTGCCAGAAAGGCATTCTCCAGCATGCAAACATGAGGTAAATATGTGATACCTTTGAGTTCGTCTTGAAAAATTGTTTAAACAATATATTTGGACCATAAGTTCAGGTAACTAAGAGGCGAAAAAAGGTAAGAACTTAGAACTTAGAAAAAAGGTAAGAACTTAGAAAATGATTCATACTTAAACCAAACTCAGTGCTGTGGAGTTGATTCTGACTCCCAGGGACCCCTCTCTGGTGGCTGAGTGACATACGAGGTGGGCTGCTAAAAAGGTCAGCAGTTTAACCCATTAGCCACTCCACGGGAGAAGATGAGGCTTTCAGGTCCCATAAAGATTCACAACCTCAGAAGCCCACAAAATTCTAGTCTGTCCTATAGGGTCGGTGTGAGTTGGAAAATGACTCCTAAGAACATGAAAGTAATTAAAATGAACAATCATGGGCAAACAATTCTGAGAAATGTGTTGCAAAGCACTGTGTATCTAAGTATGGATAATCTTGACAGTGCAAAACGAATAAAGTCAGTTGGAGATGACTTGGCAATTTGGCAATGGTTATGAAAATGGAAAATCTACGCACCCTGTGACCCAGCATTTCTACTCACTTCACTCACAGACCATATGCATGCAATCCTTCACTGCACCACTATTCTTGTAACAGAGAATTAATGACAACAACTTTGCATGGAAGGGGTACTGGTTAGTACGTGTGTATATATAGAAGACTATCTAAAAAGCAGTATGTGCAAAAAGCAAGATACAAAACACTGTGTACAGTATGATTCCAGTATGTGAACAAAGTCATACCTACATGCTTGCAAACCAGCTGGACATACTCCCTGCCCTCCTGGAGCTTGAGCACTAGCAAGGAAGATAAACAGAGGAGAGAAGTTCCTTGGGTGTAGATAATTGTAGAGTTCTGTGGAAGTACAATGGATATCTAACAGATTCAACGGGGTTAAGAAGGACCGAGGGCTTCCTGGATAGTGGAAGTGAGAATGCTAACAGAAAGTTAGAAGGTAGCGTCTACCCAGAGAGTCGTTGGAAGAAAAGTCTGGTGATCTAATGCACGAATCAGAACCAACTTGATAGCAACGTGCTTTTTTGGAAGTTAGAGAAGGCTTTCTGGAGGAAGTAATCTTTTAATAGAAACAGCAAGGATTCAGAAGTTTGATCAATGAAAGGTGCAGTGAGCTTAAGGATGGAGAATATTCCAGGGATACAGATCATAGAGACGAAGGCTCTGGGTGGGGAAGGGCAATCTACAGTCTGGAAAGGAGGTCTGTGTGCCGAGAGCAGAGTGAGGGCAGGGTGATGAAGCAGGACAGGTCAGCAGGCTCAACAGGATGGTGAGGCCATGGCTGGGAGGAAAGTATTCAAACACCGTGGGGAGGTCACTGCTAATGTTTACAGTTGGAAACTGGGGAAACAGACTCATTAGATTTTTTGGGGGAAAAAAAATCATACTATCTATTGTGTATTTGGTGACCACGGAGCAAGAATAGCAGGAAAAGCTACTTCAGAAGATGGAGGAGAGAAGAAATCATGGTGGCGGAGAAGAAAAGAATGAATGGAGTATTAGCAAGGTTCGGCATCAGGTGAGATACAATTGGGAGCCAATCAAATGCAGGCTGTGAAGAAGAAGGCGAAGTCAGTGAAGACTGTCGCCTGACTGATTGATGTTTACTGAGATAGGGAATCCATCAGGGGGGGCTGCGGGGACGTGGCTCATGCAGTCCCGGACTTGCTGAGTTTGAAGTGCTAGATGGCATTCACGCAGAAAGGACAGCTGGGGCTGGAACTCAGAAGAGAGGTCTGAGGTTGACCAACAAAACAAAAAAGTTGAAGTTTTAGTAGTGTGCAGAAGTAACCAAAGCCACGGAGTGCAAGGTCTTGCCCCATAAGAGAGTCTATAGAGCAAAAAGAAGAGAGCCCGGGCAAGCCCCAGGTGCTCCTAGTGTTCGTGATAAAGAAAAGCAGGCTGTGCTGTTACGGTAGAACTGAAAAAGGAGGCCAAAGATGCAGGAGGGAACGCAGGGAAATACCGTTTCTTGAGAATGAAGGACAAGTGTATTTTAAGGAGAGTGTAGTCACCTGTGTCAATGTTGCCTAGAGGTCAAGCTACAAGGACACTTGAGACATTTGATTCGGTTATAAGAAGTCCTCCTGAGGGAGAGGCAAAGGGAAAAATCTAGTTAGAAATGGGTTAAGCACATGGGGACGAACTTCATTCTGTTGAGAAGTTTGGTGGGGAAGTGAAGGGAGGTGGCAAAGCAGAAACTGGAGGGCATGTGAGTCCTAGAAATGTTTTAAATTCAAATTTTGTTTAGGATACTGGTTGATGGGGGTCAGCAGAGAAAGGAAGGTTGGAGATAGCCATGAACCATTCTTCTTCAGATTCCTGTAAAGGCAGGGCGGGTGGGATGAGATTTGGACACAGGGATGGGTCATTTGCTTAACAGCAATAGCTATGAAAGGAGAGAGAGGGGATGCAGACACACATGGGTGTGTAGATGTGCTGAGCAGCTGTGGAGGTGCTTTCTGCCCACCGGAAGCCCGAAGTGAGGGGGGAGATGCTAGAAAAAGGGTCCTGGAACAGTCTTGAAAGGACAAAAGAAGATTAGGATGGTCGTGGAGCCCAGGAGACTATGAGGCCTGGATATCCAGCAGTCTCTAGAAAGCTTCATTCTCTACCTTATGAAGCAAACTCCTGAGATTTGGATCTTCTAATTTGAATTATTCGAGGTAAAATCCAGGTGGGGTTGTTGGTAAACTTTTAGTCTTGGGCCAGTAAATGGCTGTGTGTTTGACCACTCACTGAAAGGGTGATGGTTTGAACACACCCAGAGGTACCTGGAAAGAAAGGCCCGGTGATCTACTCCTGAAAGGTCGTAGTCAAGGTTCTGGAGCTCAGTTGCCATTGTCTTAATCGACTCCACAGCAACTGGTTGATAATTTAGGATTTGAGCCCCGGGTGCCACCTCCAACCCCCCACCCCCCACAGGTCCTCAGAAGTTAGACCTGGAAATCTGCTTCTGAAGGGCCACACCTTTAAACCTTTATGGAACAAAGACCTGCTCTGCAAACATGGGGTTGCCACGAGTCAGACTGATTTGATAACAAAACTCAAACACCAGGTCAGGACCATCTATAGTATCCATTTTTAATGGTGACAAAACAGAAACAAAAAGCATGTAAATCATCCAGTAATTTATTCTGTCTTTGGTGTAAATTTATTCTGTCCTTAATGTCCATTAAAATCTAGAAAAATATTATTAGGTCTATAGCCATCTTAAGTAAATGAGATATATAAAATTCAAAAATGGCAAGCTAAGTATATTAGAGGGTTTTTTCCCCTCCCCTCATGGGATTGTTAAATTTATTGTGCTAACCTGGCCAATAGGAACATGTGGGATTAATCAGCTCCCAGGTTGATTAGAGGGCAAAGAGATGGCTCCGTAAGGCCCGCCCCCCCCACCCCTCTGGTGATCTGAGTGTGCTGGAGCGTGCTTCTGCTACTGCAGCTAGTTCTCTGTCTCAATCTGTGAGCTACACTACCTGTGGGCCAGACCAACCCATGGATCATGTTGCCAGAGCTTGAATCTCCTTTGAGACCTGCTTCGCACGTTGCTGGTGCATATATCACTTGAGCTTGAGGCTGGTGGATCCTGCTGCCTTGCATTGCTTGCACTCAATATCCCATCCTGTCCTGCTTTGCTAAACTTCCAAGCTAATTACTATTGGTGACTTCCACTTCTGCTTGCTGCCTGTGGGCAAACTCTGCTTGTCTTGCCCCAGGAAGGACTCTGTTTGCTCTCTTGACCTTGGACCCTGTGTTAGTTTGGGTACTTTAGATAAACAAATCCACAGAAACTCATGTATAAGAGAATTATATAAAGGTTAAGTGCGCATCAAGAAAACACCCTGACCCAGTGCTGCCCAAGCCCATAAGTCCAACATTAACCCATTAACCCATATGTCCAACACCAATCCACAAAGTCCTCCTTCATCTCACAAAACACACACTATGATGCCGACTGCAGGAGGATAGCCAAGTCAGCGAATGTGTAAACATCTCAGCACTGGCAGGGGTCTCCACACGGCTGTTCCAGCAGCCAGAGCTGCATTGGGGTAGGTCCGTGCGGCTTCTCTTCAGGGATATCTTGCAGGAAGTGAGCCTTGCTAGCTGAAGCAGGGAACTGGCTAAGGCACTTGCACCCTGGTCCAACCAGCAGAAAGCAAGAGAACTAAGAAATAGAAAGGCGAGGCTCACTGAGCTATTTATCCCTCCACCCTTCAATTGTGTTTATCAGCCAGGTTGGCCCAATAAACTAACTACCTCAGATCCGGAATCCCACATGAGTTGAAGGACTTCCAGTATATTAACTATTCCACGGAAGTGAGTTAAACTGAACCCTCTGTACTGCTGTGTGGACGAATTAGCTGTTAGATTCCCTCTTGCTGAATAAATCTACCTATCTATCTATCTATCTATCTATCTATCTATCTATCTATCTATCTATCTATCTATCTATCTATCTATCTTCTCTCATCATCATAAGTATCCTGGTTTTGTTTCTCTAGAGAACCTTGCCTAACACACCTCATTTGTGTGTTGTTAAGTGCCATGGAATCAGTTGCGGCTCTAATGACCCTAAGCACAACAGAAGGAAGACTGCACATCCTCACTATTATGTTTAAGCCCATTGTTGCAGTCACTGTGTCAATCCATCTCCTTGAGGGCCTTCCTATTTTTCATTGCCCATCCACTTTACCAAGCATGATGTCCTTCTCCAGGGACTGGTCTTTCCAGACAAATGGGCCGAAGTATGTAAGACAAAGTCTCTCCATCCTTGCCTCTAAGAAGACCTCTGGACATACTTTTTCCAAGACAGATCGGTTTGTCCAGTTTTCCCTTTTAGCTGTCTATATTTCTTTCAATATTCTTCTCCAGCACCACAATTCAAATGCGTCAATTCTTATTCAATCTCCTATATGCAACTTTCACATGCATAGAAGGCAATGGAGACCACCATGACTTGGGTCAGGTAAACCTTAGTCCTCAAAATAACATTGTTGCTTTTCAATACTCTAAAGAGAGAGGTCTTGTGCAGCATCTTTACCTAAGGCAATATTTCTTGATCTCTTGACTACTGCTTCCATGAGTATTGGCTGTGGATCCAAGCAAAACAAAATCCTTGACAATTTTAATCTTTTCTCCATTTTTCATGATGTTACCTATTGGTCCAGTTGTGAAGATTTTAGTCTCCCTTACATTGAGTTGTAATTCATACCGAAGGCTGGAATCCTTGACCTTCATCAGCAAGTGCTTCAGATCCTCCTCACTTTCAACAAGCAAAGTTGTGCCATCTTCATATTTCAGGTGGGTAATAAGCCTTCTTCCAATCCTGATGCCACACTCTTCCTCATATAATCCAGCTTTTGTGATTAGGTTCTACACATATCTTTCCTGATTTTAAACCTTGTTCTGTTGGCACAACTGCCTTTGATCCTTGTACAGGTTCTGCATGAGCACAATGAAGTGTTCTGGAATTTCCATTCTTCTCAAGGTTATCCATAGTTTGTTATGATCCACACATTAGAATGTCTGTGCATAGTCAATAAAACATCTTTCTGGTATTCTCTATTTTGAGCCAAGATACATCTGACATCACCAATGATATGCCTTGCTGCATGTCCTGTTCTGAACCTGGCCTGAACCTCTGGCAGCTCCCTGTCCATGTACTGCTGCAACCGTTGTTGGATCATCTTCAGCACAATTTTACTTGTGTGTGATATCAGTGATATTCTATAATTTGCGCATCCTGTAGGGTCATCGTTCTTCGGTATGGGTACAAATATGGATCTCTTACCATCATTTAGCCAAGTAGCCTAAATTTCCTGGTATAGAAGAGTCATTGCTTTAAGTGCTTCATCAGCTTGTTGAAAGATTTCTATTGGGAGTCTAGTTTTTGGCTAAAGCCATCATTGCAGCTTGAACTTCTTCCTTCAGTACCATTAGCATAAACTACCTACTGAAATGGTTGAGAGGGACCCTGGTAGTATAGGGGTTACACATTAGGCTATGATCCATAAGGTGAGCAGTTTGAAACAACCAGCACTCAAGGCCCTTCTACTACCGTGGGGACCCACAGGGGCAGTCCTACCCTGTCGTACGTGGTCGCTATGAAATGGCAGTGACTCATGGCAGTGAATTTGTTTGAGTTTGAAATGGTTGAGTGTCGAATAGTTAGTTCTTTTTGGTACAGTGACTGTATATTATTTATACCTTCTTTTAATACTTCCTGCATCATGCAATATTTTTGATCTTCCTGCATTCTGCATCATTGCATGAGGCTATGTGAGTCTGAAGAGGTATTGATGGACTAGCATCAGACTTATGAGCTTGAGTTGGACTGGGCTTGGGTACTTTCTTGATCAACAGTTAAGTTCTTTTAGATTTGTTTCTGTAGTGAGCCCGGCCTCACACCTGTCATCCTGGTTGACTTCACTCCAAGAAAGCAGCTCCTCAAGTGCCCGAGACCCGCGGGGCTTATCCTCCAGTGCTGCTGTGACAATGTTCTGCTTCCAGACTTTCAGTGGCTAATGACATTTCGATGTTATGCATATAAAGATGTCCAAATTGTTTTTTGGTAGAGCTGCTGGGCAAGAGGGAAAAGGTGGTTGTTTGAAAAAGGTTAGATTTGGTGAAAATTTAGATTTGCTGATTACTAACAGTGGCCATGGAGAAGTCACTATAAATGGGCTTCAGTTTATTTTAGTTTTAGCAAAATAATAAATCTAAGTGAATTGGGTTATCATGTGGGTTCAATGTTGATAAAATATATAAAATATCTAGGCACATATTTTTTATTTCCAGGACATTTATTGGAGTTCTAAAAATAGTTTCTTCTTGTTTGTTCAGCTTACATACATTTATCAACCATCTTCTAGGTTCTAGGCACCTGGTGCCAACCTGCTGTGTTTTGGGTGATGCCAGTCTAATAGAGTCTGACTCACGGCAACCCCTTGTAGCAGAGTAGAACTGCCCCAGGGCTTACATTAAAAAAAAAATTAAGTATATTTAAATTTTTTGTTGTGGTTGTTGAGCAAAATATACACTAATTGTCACACTTCAGTGACATTAGTTACCTTTTTGGAAATGTACAGCCATTCTCACCCTCCTTTTCCTCGTGGTCCCTCTTCCTTAATATAAACTCACTACCCCTTAAGTTTCTATCGAATCTTTTCAGTTGCTGCTGCTCATTTGATCCCATAGAGATTGAATTTAAAAGGGAACAGTGCTCAAGGCAGACACTCTTTACTAGTTAAGTTAAACTATTGTTTTGTTTTAAGAATACTATGGGGGATATTTTCAGTTTAAGGTTTAAAGAGTATTTCAGGGCAATAGTTTCAGGGAATCATCCAGTCTTCAAAGGTCCAGACAATCTAGACTCGACCACAGCAGTTCTCAACCTGTGGGTCACGACCCCTTTGGGGGTTGAACGACCTTTTCACAGGGGTCACCCTATTCATAACAGTAGCAAAATTAGTTATGAAGTAGCGACAAAAATAATCTCATGGTTGGGGGTCACCACCACATGGGGAACTGTATGAAAGGGTCATGGCATGAAGAAGGTTGAGAACCACTGCTCTACCAGAACCTGGAATTCTGTTCTACATTTTGCCCCTTGGCTCAGAATGATTTTATAGAATCATTGATCGGAATGCGGGGCACCTTCCAGTTCTTCTGGTCTCATGGCAAAGGAGGCGTTTTTTTATGGAGGCCATTCTTCTGTCACACATTCATTTCTGTCTCTCATTCCTGACTTGCTCTCCTTTCTCCCCTGTTGCTCCAGGTGATGAGAACTCCATTGCTGTACCTTCAAGGACCACTCTGAAGCTTTTCTATCCCCAGGCACTACACAACAAACTTGAGGGTAGAATAGATGCATTGGATACATTATTAGCCAATTAACTGGGATATCCCATGGCCCTTACACTGAAACCAGGGAACCACATTTCATGAGGGATTTGGTTATATATATGCTGTCTCAACAACTACTTTTTTTTGGCGGGGTGGTGTTGCAGTGGGGTCAATATATCACACAGATTTAGTCAATTCAACTTTTTATAGGTGTACAGTTTATTGACAACTCTAACAGAGGCTCTGGAGAGCAGTGTCTGACCTCTTCGGGCTTTACACAGGTGAAGGAAAATCAAATTTAGTCTACGGTTCATTCATATGATGGAGGGTCATTAACCTTTGTCCTTCTTTTCTTTTTTGCCACCTATCTGCAGCTACTTAGTTATTGCTTTCTTGTCTGTCTCCTCACAGCTGTGCAAACTTCACGTCAACAGCTCTGAGAGTCTGAAATGTTGGTCAGGAATCAGAAATGGTGACAGTGGGAAGGACAACAGGTGAACCCTGATGCAAGAAAAGAGTGGTACATAGTATCTGGATGGGGGCGTGGGGGGCTAACCTTGACAGTGTGTAACCTGGAGGAAGTTTCAGGCCTCTATCCTTTAATTATCTGGCACTCTACCTACCGTGTCTATGCTCCTCACTTCTGCCCCCGCCCGTCTCCACCCCACCCCACCCCACGGGGCATTTTACCCCTTCTATGCATTCAGTCACTAATTCTTAGTGGTTCCCATAAGTGTATCTTGGGACTACCTGGCTGGTGCAAATGGTTCATAAGCTCTGCTGCTAAAACAAAAGTTGTAGGTTCAAGTCCACCGAAGCTGTCTTGGCAGAAAGAAAGACCTGGTCAAATGTAGATACGTGGGAAGCAGTTTTGCTCAATGTCACTTTGGGCAACATCTGACAGCACATTACATCTGTCAGCCCATAAAGTGCTCCCTCAACTTTTTATTTTTTTACTGTGTGGGACTGCCTTTAAAAAAAAATAATCATTTTATTGGGGACTTGTACAACTCTTATCACAATCCATACATCAAGCACATTTGTATACTTGTTGCCTTCATCATTCTCCAAACATTTGCTTTCTACTTGAGCCCTTTGTATCAGCTCATTTTCCCCTTTCCTCCCTGTTCCTCTCTCCCTCATGTACCCTTGATAATATATAAATTATTATTATTTTGTCATATCTTACACTGTCCGATGTCTCCCTTCACCCACATTTCTGTTGTCCATCCCCCATGGGGGACATAATATGTAGATCCTTAAAATCAGATCCCCCTTTCTACCTCACCTTCCCTCCACCCTCCCGGTATCGCCACTCTCGCCACTGGTCCTGAAGGGATCATCTGTCCTGGATTCCCTGTGTTTCCAGTTCCTATCTGTACCAGTGTACATCCTATGGTCTAGCTGGATTTGTAAGGTAGAACTGGGATCATGATAGTTGGGCAGGGGGAGGAGGTGCGAGGAAGCATTTAGGAACTAGAGGAAAGTTGTATGTTTCATCCTTGCTACATTGCACCCTGACTGTCTCATCTCCCTGCGACCCTTCTATACGGATATGTCCAGCTGCCTACAGATGCTCTTTGAGCTCCCAATCTGCACCCCGCCTCCTTCACAATGGTATGATTTTTTGTTCTTTGATGTCTCGTACCTGATCTCTTCGACACCTCGTGATCGCACAGGCTGGTGTGCTTCTTCATGTGGGTTCTGTTGCTTCTCAGCTAGATGGCCGCTTGCTTACCTTCTTTTGATAGCTGGGCACCGTCACCATCAGCTTTCTTCACCACATTTACTTATGTACACATTTGTCTTCAGTAATTGTGTCCAGAAGGTGAGCATTGTGGAGTGCCAATTTAATAGAACAAAATATTCTTGCATTGAGGGAGTACTTGAGTGGAGGCCCAATGTCCATCTGCTATCTTAATACTATACCTATAAATATAAGCATGTAGATCTATTTACCCATTTTCATGTATAAATATATTTACATACGTACGTGCCTTTATTTAAACCTCTATAAATCCCCTTAGCCTCCTAGTTCTTTCCTCTATTTCCTTTTACTTTCCTCTTGTCCCACTATCATGCTGAAAGCACTTTTCTGTTTATTGTTTCCCCCTACTGATTTTAAAGACCTCAGTCCAGACTCTTGCAGCACTGGAACACTGGTGGGATGTAGGAAGCTGAGGCAGAGGACATGGTTCTGGGTGCTCTTGGGGTTTGGGGTTTTGTCCAGCAATCAGGTGGTTGGCCACAGCCAGGGCTACGCCTGCTACTCAGGCGGTACAACAGTAGTCGTGGGGTGGCGTGAGGTGAGGTGGGGAGCGGTGCTCAGCTCTTCCAGTGCATGGCTGCCTGGTCCTTCCGCCCCACCAATAGCTCCAGCTGCAGAACCCACAAGGATGACCAAGACGGGCTCCCACTGGTTTTAATATGGTGTCTGGACAACGTCCAAATCATATCATGTTCTACTTGACAGACCGTATGGTAGATGGTCAGCAACACATACCTATACTTCTGAAAAAGCAATCGTCGCAAGCTCCATGGAATGCAATTCTCCTCTGACACACACGGGGCCATGATCTGACTCTATGGCAGCTGGTTTTCTGCGATTAAACACGACTTGACTGTATCTACTCCTTAATATTGTTGCCATTACCCTTATTACCATCATCCTCTTTTAACCTGAGCTCTGTTGACACAGTGATTACATATTTTCCATTAGCAAACAGAAAGTCAGTGCCTGAAACCCACCAACTGCACTGTGGGGCAAAGATGTGGCAGTCTACTTCCGTGAAGGTGCAGCCTTGCCAAACCTATGGGCTCTTCCACCCTGTCCTACCCTGTCACTGTCAGTTGGAATCAACTCTGCGGCAGTAGCTTGTTCTTGTGTTTTATTCATTACCAACATTTTCCCAGGCTACTTCTAGACCTCTCCTACATACTCTGCTTCCATCTCTGCTCTTTCTCTCCATATTCTCCACTCTCCACTCAGAGGGAGTTTTTCAAACAAACATCTTTACAACCCCAATGACTCCTTCCATTGCCCGTAGTAGAGTCAACCTGAAGATTGTCTCCAGTTCGTGGAGTACATTTTAACACTGCCTCCAATCTCATAGGTACCATTCACCACCTTACTCACTATGCTTCAGCTATGGTGCTTTTCTTCCTACCCCTGTGGTAGGGCTTTTACATAAGCAATCTCCCTTGCCTGGATGTCGCCTTCTTCTCCACGGTTAACCTTGGTCACTCAAGCCCCATCTTATGCATCTTTTTTCTCTCTTAGATACGTCTTCCTGGACTCTACTCTGAACAATACTCTGGCCTGCTCTTGTGCAGCATTCAGCATATTTTTACTTAGTTGGTCCAGAGCTGTCTCCTTAGGGGAACTGAGCCCTCCCCCGAGAGCAGGAGCCTCCGTTGGCGTGGTCCCTACTGGATCCTAAGTGCTCAGCAGTGTGTCAGTGTGCCACAGCATAGTATCAGTCAATGCTTCTGGATGAATGAGTGCAGCTTGAAGTTTGGGAGATCAGAAAGGGAGAGTGAAAACTTGCTGAAACTAGTGCCAAGGCCTTGCGTCAAGAACCAATAATTTGGTGTAAACTGGTATCCATGAGCTCAAGCAAAGCATATAAAGGGAAAAATCTAAATAATCTGATAGGATTTGGACAGACCATTTTCTGTAACTTCTGCTGGATCAGGTTCCACTAATGCTCTAGTGAGGTGGGGTTATGCCAGAACTACCTTGTGGTTAAGTAAGAATTATTTATCATCTATTGTGTCTATAGATATAATTCCCACTACATATTATTAGATGGTTAATTCTTTAGAAGTTAGCTCCTAAGAAATGAAACTATTTAGAAAGGTGTGGGTTTGTTCCATAGCATGGGCTTACAATCCTCTTAAGCTCAGACAATCCTTTTATTGTCCTTATAAAGACAGGTTATAATAAGGCTTTGAGCTATTCTTAAGGACAGAGACTCAACTGACTTTTACATTTTCTTCTTCGGTGGCCTCGCCTGGATTAACTTTAACTCCTCTGATGCATCCTACAATTCATCTAACCACCCAAATCTTTAGATGAATAATGAAAAGAAAATGTTCTGTTCTTACTCCTAATTTAACATTTTTCACCTTACAAATTGGACGCAACGGAAGCCATAAAGATATGAACTATTTGAAAGTTTTGAGTGATAGAAGATAGAATATGATCTCAACTATAATAACAGCATTGTTAAATTGAGACTATAATTTACGGATTTAAGCTTCATATTTAAAATGTGAGGGTTTTGTATAACTACAAGAATCCATAAACAATGATGACATTTTCAAGAGTTAAAAAAAAAAAAACATCAAAAAAGGAAGTAGCCCGGCTACGTTTTCCATTATATTTAGGTGTTCAAGAAGAGAAGGGTGCATTTAGCTCCAGGGTTCCTGGTGACTGACTGGCAAGATATACTGGGAAAGAAGCTTATGACCACGCTCGCTCGCTAATCTGCAGTGCTGGTTACAGCAGAATTTATAATTAGTTGAGGGCTTGACAGACTGACAACAACTTCTCTGCTCCCATTTTTATCTCCTTGATTGCTTATTTATTGTAGGAGCATGAGATTTATTCTTAATAATGTGCTAATCATAATTACTAAGGAAATTGCTGGTTAGCCTGTCTGGCATTAGGTGATCAAAAGGAAGCCCACGATGGGAAGAAAAACATTTCATTAGAAAACAAAAGGAATCGGAATGGAGCACACGTTGATACCATTCTGATTTGGTTCTTACAAATTATTATTAACAAGCTGACTCAACAACTTCACTTTGGAATTCAAAGCTAGGTTGTTGCGACATGTAGATGGGAGCTGAGAAGCTCCCAGTGGAGAGCACTAGTAAACGGGGGGCTCTAACCAGAGACAGCCTGTCCTCATTGAGTTCTGCATCTTCTCTCCCACAACCCTTTGCTGTTTTTTCTTTTCTTCCGTGCTCCCTGTAGGTCTCTTCCCTTCCCCATTCCTCCACGGCAAATCTTGGTGGGAATATAATTCCATGTACTACATTTCCTTGGGATATTTACATTCCTTATTGACCAGATCTCTAATTGGAAAATGAAAGGTTTTCTTCCCTGTTTAAATTTGAGCATAAATGATTTTTTAAAATTTTAAATTAACGGTCATCATTTCAGTGCCTCTAAAATCAGACTGCCACTTACTTAGCCTCCTGGCAAAGTGAATCCTGCATCTAACATGAACCCAATGGATTATGGTGGAGACTAGAGGGAGGCCCAAATAAGGATTAGAAAATAGTTCCTTTTTAAGTTCCCTTAAGCTTAAATTGGCATTAAAATGAAGCAATATCAATAAACTTAGAAGTACTTAAGAACATTAAGAAAATGACAAACAGACTTTGAAAATGAAGGCACACAAGCCACGAAATCATCCTTTGAATAATTTTGTATATATTTCTGAAAGACTGAGTCACACGGTCTATTATGAGTCTGATTTATGGGGAAAATTCATCCCACAAAATAAACGATTTTTCCTCCCATACACAACTGATAGAAATAGCTTAGGAAACGTCATTGCTGCAAACAAGCAACAAACACATAAAACAAAAAATTATCAAAGAGCAAAATGCAAATAGCTGTTCTTCATGCTACAAAAGGAACAAGTTACTTGGGCTATTTGGGAATGAAATGTTTACTTTATTTCAGATAAATGACCATGATGATGGTGAAGTCCTGTAAGGCTCACCTAGGAACGTCAATCATCCTGTATCCTGTGGTTATTTGGAAGTTAGAAAATGGGTTTGGGGTGGTAGTTCAGATTTATAGACAAGTAAAGCCCCTCATAAATAAAGAATTTGAAAACTTAATGAAAAGAAATAATTACATATAACCTAACCAAAAAAGAGATAAGGAAAGATGATATGTGCCTATAAATGTTCTAAATAGAATCTATTTCAGCCACAACTGCACTGTGGGAAAGCTAGATAAAAAGATGATACATGTCGAGTAGTGGAATGTAAATGAAGTGATTTACCGTTGGATACAAAAGAAGACATTTTAAGAAAGTTTAGAAATCCCAATACACTATGTAATGTCTGTCTTTGGGTCCGTGGGAATATATTTTAAAATAATCTATTACTTTATAATAGACAGAGACATTTATTTGGGGGAACAATTCACACATCTTCAATTTTGACGTCAGATGAGTGAAAGTCTTAACCCGACATTTATTTATTTACTTACAATCATTTTATTGGGAGCTCTGACAGATAGCATGTGTGATCTTTGATGAACTGATTAAGCTACAATCAACAAAAGAGAACAGGGTCTTCCTCGCTGGGTTGTCGGAGGCTGACGGAAGGAACAGCTGTGAGGGCGCCACGCAAGGAGCACGTTTTAGAACGCGTGTGAGGGCAGTTCAATCCTTTCCTTGAGCTGAGCCACGCTGAAAACACAGCCTATACCATATTCCCTTAAAACCCAACCATTTCCAAGTGAGTTTAGCAACGGAGAGTTGTTTCGCCAAGGAGCGCTGGCAAAGATAAGCGCACAGGCACTGTGGCGCCGTGCCTAGGGCACGTCCGAGTTCATGGCTATGCTACCTGTGATGCTGTTGCTTTTGTGAGCTGCCATCTGGTGGATTTGATCCCGTGTGGGCAGCGGAAAACTGCTTAGTAGGGTTTTAGAAAGCAGATGATTACCAGGCTTCTCTGCCTAGTCGCCTCGGGGTGTGCTCAGACTACCAAGGCGTTCCCTTTGTGGTTGAGTGTTTAGCCGTTTGCTCTCCAAATTCCATTAAGTAACTTTCTATTGGTAAGTCTGGAGGTAATTTTGCATTTAACAAACTCAATGAACTTCTCTGAAAGTATTTTTGCCTGGTTGCTTGAATTTCCAGCTACAGTCAGCGTTCGCCATGGTGATCATTTTGCAGATTTCAGTGTCACCATCTCTGACCTTGCATTCTTCTAAGAAAAGCTTACAAGGAAAAACAAGGTTATTGTGATCTAAATATACGAAACACAGCATTTCTCCAATGTAACAATTTTGATCTGTAAATGCCAGTGACCTTGCTGGCAGTAGTCAGCTTGCAGAACTAGCCCCACGTTCTTTGCCAAAGCATTCTATCACCGTGAACAGGAAGCAATTCATTGTCCCAATCAAGGAAAACTTTCAGACTTTGGTGTCAAAAGTACTGAAAACAAAAATTTGGTATTTACATGGTGATGTATTCAGTTGATACCAAACAAGCAAGCAAACAAACAAAAAATCTAATGCAGTGAAGAGAGAATGAACACAAATGCTTTTTTTTTTTTTTCCTGCTCACTTAATCGAACTGCTAAGATAACTGTTAAGAAATGGTTATGGTCATCTCTGAGTGTGTATTTCTAAAAAGTATTGAGTTACAATGGTTCTTTCCGCGTTTTTCAGTTGCCATATGAGGGGCAAAGCCCCTTAAACTAGTCTGATTCTGTACTGAAGTCTTTCCTTAAGATATCTGTCACTCACACCTTCGGACGTGCCTTTCCTATTGTGACACGTTTCTGGAACCTCACGTCACTTTGATTCATTCGATGTGAATTTTATGGTAAAAATTTGCACAAAAATATCTACCAATTCAATTTCACCTGAAAATCTTGCCCAGCCTCCTCACCTTGACAGCAGCTTCGGATTAAAAGGCTCTTCTGTATTATTTAGTAGATGCATTTTGGATGCAAAGAAAAAACCCATTAATTTCCTAGGGTCCTAGTCCTAATGTGCTGAAGGAAATTTTAAAGGTCACATAGAAAGATTTTATAATTCAGGATGAGTCTATATGTTCACCTGTTCACAATAAAAATCAAGGATGTGGTAATATTACAATTTTCACATAATCATCAGTGTACTGGGTGACGTGCTTATGTGACCGTAATTCACATTAAAATAGATTAAACATTAAAAATGTAAACATCATTCTTATGCCACATTTGACTTTCAAAGTCACATGTGAGAAATCTTTTCTCTTGGAAAACTGATGGCATTTTAAAGAGGTTCCAGGTTCCATACTTGTATACATGTTACATTATTCCTACCAGTGGGACAACTCTGGATTTCCTTTTCAGGAAGAAAAAAAAAAGAGTGAAAGATAGCATGAGAACAAAACAAGCTGTACAAGTAGAAAAAAGATAGTCATACAAAAATGTGGCAAAAGAAAGAGTTTTAAAAAGAGTAGTTCCCAGGGAATTATTTTAGGATACAATGGACAATGTCATATAGTTAAGAAGAAAAACAGAGATGAAAGTACAGAAGATAAGGGTGGGTGGGGGGGCAGGTATTTTAGGCAAAGCAGGAATAAAAAGCCACAGGCTAAGGAGTGTAAAAAAAATACCCCCCAAACCCCCAAACCCTAAGATTTATTTTAGAATTCAAGAAAAGAGCCAAAACATTTGCAATACTGTAAGGAGAACTGTACTGCAAAGACATATGGAAAAAAGATTCCCCAAAGAAAAAAGTACTTACAAATCTAAAGTTAGTTTGTTTCTATTCACTTTAGTTCTAGTTTTGAAAAATGGCTATAAGCAGTTGACCATATACAATAAAGCAATTCTTCTAGGGCATAATTTAGACTCATTGAGTTTATGTGTTTAATCTAATGCCTCTAGAATGGAAGAGGAAACTATTAAGGACAATATTTAAAAGTAAAAGACCCAATCAAGAGAATATTTGAAAGGAAACTTTCTTATTATATTACCAGTTTTCCTAATGGCTGCATGGAACATAATTGTGATTAAGTAGCAGGCATGCTGCTGTGGCAGGAGTTATAGCCAATAACAATGTATTGACATTTCTGTGGTTATGATACCTTGACCTGAACTTGCTTAACTAGGGCCCTAGTAATCGCCAGAGTGTTTCCCTTCCGGTGTAGTGCCTAGATAAAAATAGCAAAGTTGATTACCTGCAGTTAGATGTTAATATAAAATAATAAGGTTAAGTACTTCATATAATGTTGTTCCTGACAATTTGTTTTCCTCATTGAGTAAGTGAATGCAATTTATGGAAAAATAGCCCTTCACATTATTTCCCCAAAGTTCAGCAGTGTGAGTAATTAGTCTTTACTAAGCCGTTATTAAAGCTTCACTCGCCTTGTAAATCAGTTGAAAATGAGGAGCAATGGAAGAAAGCAAAATTAGATTTTTCAGAATGCTGTTTTTGTGCATTGTAAACTACAAGGTCGCCCGATGTATGTATTATTATAATATATTAGATGATGAAATTTGATTTGTTTAAAACCTTCTCTTTAACATTTTCACCCCACTCAATGCTTGAGACTCATAAAAAGTTGACTCTTTACTTACAGTTCTATTAAGTTTTCCTCCAAATCAGGCATTTCTCCACTCCCTTAGTTTGTGATAATAAAGGTACTAATGGATGCTTTCATTGATGGGCCCCCTACTTAAGGAAAATGAAAACTAAAAATGATCCTGGTCCTTTAAAAGTTCATCCCTGTGGCACCATCCTGTAAGCATACATACGGGACAGTAAAAATGGAAGACGACACATTAAATGACATTATTATAAAATGCAATACTCTTGGAATGATCCCTTATTAAATTAGGCTCTATGATCTGAGATGAATTTCCCCGATCCCTAATCCATCACTGGAGAAATATTAAAAGATAGGTCTCAACTGGTATTAGAATCGCACTCAGTCTCTACTTTCATTATTTTGAATTAGGGTGCTACTGGGGGAAAGCCTCTTAATGAGAATTAGAGTGATTCACTGGCCTGCTTTTGGATTTTGACAAGTAAAATATTAACTCTTCAGTCACAGCTGTCTGAATTAAAATACTTGGCAGCCGCAGATGCACAAATTAAATTGGCCTTTATGTTTCCATATTGCTGACCTCCTTAGAGGCAAAAACATCAAACCCAACAATAACAAAAAAGTCACAGTGTGTCATTTCTTGGAAGAAAATATATTTATTGAAGTTTTTATATTTGTTTCAATTTTAACATATAATTGAACAACTCTAGGACATTTTTGAGTGGAGTTTTGTTTTAATTCTAAATTACATAAACTCCAGCTACACATCAGTTATTCTAAACCATTAACTGGGTGCTAAAATAATCAATGGAGTTATTTGGGGGATTTCTTAACTGTGTAAACCCTATTAATCAGATCTGTGGACTGAAGAGCAGAGTAAATATTATGAGT